>NW_007727054.1:562612-568210 GCF_000696425.1 Galeopterus variegatus
AAAACATAAGCAACTTTTATCTTCTTTAAAACACTATTATTTTGGTCTTTTTACAATGAGATAATCTAGATCCCAATAAATGGAACTATATATACTCAGTGATTCAAACTGATGTATGAAATACAGGTGTACAAGAAGAGAGAAATGGGCCTACCTGTAAATTAATAACACCACATAGAAATGACTTTATTCTAATAACAATTAGAATGCTGCACTATACTTACTTGGAACAGATTGATTTGAGGATGGGAACAAGCAACAGTGAGAAACTACTAGTCAGTTCTCAGAAAAATAGAAACCCAAATGTGTGAAGTAACAACAAGTAAATGGTTTATGATTTGCCTTCTGCTACGGTTCAGAGTCTCAATAGATGTTGGGATTGGATACATGCACAAGTGAAGAGAAAAATAAAGGAATTATAACTTACACCAAAATACTATAGTCTCAACCCGATAGAATTAGATGAGTGGCTTTTCTACTCACTCATCCACTCATTCAATACATGTTCACTAAACGTTAAAAGTCTGTGCCTCACACTGTACCAAGAAGTACGATGTAAAGAGTTTTTAAAAATGCCTCAAGGAACTAACAGGATACTGACAATTAAAATACCCTCAAAATCCTGAGAAATGCCACAATCAGACTTATATTATTTCAACTCAGAAGACCTCCCCCATAATCACTGGCATGCCACCAGGACAAAAAGATCTAAGTTCTTCTATACAGTGATGACAATACCTAATTTTTTGTGGGGTTTTTTTTTTCTGTCTTCTCAGTGCTTTAGATGGATTAAATCATTTTATCTTATAACGACCCAATGCAGTAAGCATTACTTTTATTCCCATTTATAGATGTCACCTAGAAATATATTGTTCAGTCCTGGGTCTGCTTGTTACATGTGTAAAATGTAGCATTTCTTCTCCATGACATAGTTACTTGTCATGAGTATGTTTGCTTGTTGCCTATTTATTTAAATTTCATCTTTTACAAGCAAAACTTGGTGAAAAGTCATTTTAATTTCTTCTTCACTAACCTCTCTCTGCTTTGAGGGGTTATATTACCAGAAGTACTAAAGCTAGTTCAGTGAATCAATAGCAACATTATGAGAATAGTTATTGTTTATTACAGATATATTATGCTGGGTGCTTCATAGATTTTTATCTCATTGCCACCACCCAACTCAGACAAGGGAGGAACCACAGAGAGATGCGTAACTTCCTCAACTCACACAGCTGAGAAGTGCCATGGCTCCAATATAAACCAAGACTTCAAGCCCTGTGCTCTTTATATGTTCCACATGACATATCCTGAACGGACTGTAAAGGCAAAATAGTGTTTTTTAATAATTGAAGCAGAGATCTCCAAACTTTTGGTGAGCTCGAAGATTTCCAGGCAGAAGATGACACCTGGTCCCAGGGTGGGGTTGTCATCAAGAGGGAGGTTCTGGAAGAGAAATAGGCTTTCTTGCTGGTGTCACACCACTTGTAACAGAGAAATCCCCAGACAGGGGCACAGCAGTATCTACCACCTGGTGGTCTGCTTGATATGGCTCCAAGATCTACCAGCAGATATGGACGTACTTTTGATATGAAGATTATCATTTTAAAATGCCTTTGGTTTTAAAGTTGGTTTATTTCATGTGGTTATTTTCACCTAATTAAATCATATTCAGTTCAAAATTATGTAGAAACAGCTAAAAAGACCTTAGGGGAAACAGGTTCTTCTGGATGAAAAATTAAATTTAGCCACCAATAAACTCAATTCAATGAAAAATGGAAATCAGAAACCAGACTCCCTGGTTACATTGCATGTACGCTAATGTATTATGCATATCTGATGCATGAGTACAAAAATATTTGGTATATTTCAGATGTGAAACCATGTCTTAGAAATAAAGAAACAGGATCAAATAATGAATGGCAAATGGTTACTGTTAATCTTTGAATCTCATTTTTAAAGCATGGCACTACTTGGAAGATCAAATAATACATATAATGTTAGAAAAACAAAGTCATTGATTATAGATGTCCTTCATTTAGAGAGGTCCAACTATTTCAATATGTGTCTCTTTTGCCACAATCCCCTAAAGGGAGAAGACAGAAGGAAATAAAAACACAGGATGAGAAGAGATCTGAAGAGAGAGACTGGGGAAGGCAACAGTACATGGGGATATTTTTTCTCCCAGCTATGGGCAAGTGCCACACTTTCTCCTAATAACCTTGACCTGCTTTTCCTGGCTCAGCAGTAGCAGCTGTGTCACATCGGCTTAGCATCTGCTTATCAATCTATCTGTGCAAACCTGACTCCCGCTTGCAGTGTCCTTAGCACTCAGGATATCACAGTGACCGGGTTGACTGAGCAGCCTGCAGAACATAGGATACAATCAGTTCTTAGGAGAGGAGGGCAGGGCAAGAGTTGCAGAGATGACCAGAACATGGTCTCTTTATTGTCCAGTGATCACAAGTAGAAAGAATATTTGTTGGGTAGCACATGGGGCAGATTGTTCTAAAGTTGCAGAATTAATGGGTTGTTGAATCTTAAAAGGAAAATATCATACCACCACATACCTCAGTAAATATGCAGTGGTCTGACAATCCTCTGAAAGTATTGCTGCACCGACGCTTCAGCACAATAGTCCCATCTGCTCAGCCAAAACCTGGGGCACGAAGGGTAGTATGAAACCATGAAGCAGAGCTGTGGTGGTTGAGAGTATTGGTCTCTGGTCAGGTTTCCTGGGTTCCATTCTGGCTGCACCACTGACCAGCCATACAGCCTTGGGCAGACTACTTAAGCTTAACAGCACACTTGGGTTTTTGTGAGGATTAAATAAGGTAATTAACAGAAAGTTATAGAGCCTGATCACTGGTATGAGCCCAATAAATGTGTAGTCAGAGAAATATGAGTACACTTATGGAAGCAAAATAACCTTAACAGCTAAAATATTAGGTAGTTAAAATTGAGCCTGTCCCCAAAAAGAGAAGATTGTATGGTGTCTATAATATGTATTCAACCATAATAAGGCTCAGTATGTCATGGCTCCTGGTCAAAGGATTTCTTGTGATCTGGGCCCTTCTAAATGGCCTAGCCTGAATGTCCTCCACTAGTCATTGAGTCAATGAATGTTTATTCAATCTGGTTTAATCTGTTCATAGAACTTAGAAACTATTCTAGGCACTGGGGACCCAACAGTGAACAAGAGTGCTAGAGACTCTCCCTCACAGAGCTCACATTCTGGAAGGGGAAACAGAAAAAAATAAATATACCAATACACAAAGAAAGGTGTAAAGTCAGGGAGTGGAGTGATAAGTGCTGTGAAGAGAAATAAAGCAGGAAAGGCAATAGTGAAGGACAGAGCTGCAGAGTCTAGTTAATGTGGCCAAGTACCTAGAGGCCTGAAGGAAGTGAAGGACAGAGTCATGCAAATGTCTTGGGGTACTTCCAGGTGGAGAGATGAGCCATAACAAAGGCTGAAGCCAAGTGTGCTTGGCAACCCCAGATGAAGCGGGTCAGTGTGGCTGTAGCAGAGAGAGTGAGGGAGAGAAGGGAGGAGATATAATCAGAGGGTTGGCCAGTGGCCTGTCATGTAGGGCATCAGATGCCATTGTAAGGAGTTTCAATACCTAAAAATATACTGAAAAGCCATTACAGAGTTTTGAGGAGAGGAATGGCATGGTCTGACATATTTTACAAAGACCCCTCTGCAGCTGCATGGAAAATAAAAAGTAGCGAGTAAGAGTGCTGTCAGGAGTCTTCTGTAACAGACCAGATGAGAGATGAGTGGCTTGTACTAGGATGGAAATGGTGACAAGTGGTCAGATTTGGGGTTATAGTTTGAAAGTAGGACAGACATGATCAGCTGATGGTTTGAGTAATGGTATAAAAGTAAGATAAGATTTAATATTGACTCCACGGTTTTTAGCAAAAGCCAGCTGTGTGAATGATATTGTCATATTGAGAAGCTTGGGAAGAAGTAAGTTTGGGGATGGAAGGGAACCAAGAGTTTGGACAAGCTAAGTTTGAGATGTCTATTAAAAATTCTGATGGATGTCTGGAAGTAAGATGAATGAAACCAGAGTTTAGGAGAGAGGTCACATCAAGAGATGTCTATTTAGGAGTCATTAGCATATAGATGGTATTAAAATGGAACTGAATGAGATCACCAGGAAAGTGAGTACAGCTGGAGAAAACATCCTAGCATTTAGGGCTGAGTGACGCAGGATCCAGCAAGGACTGGAAAGATTGCTCAGTTAGGACAAAAAGCACATACAAAAGAGGCTGAAGCTAGGCATCCAGAGGCTTAAACCTTAATCACAGCTGCATCACAGGCTGGCATGACAGTGTCTTCATTTCAACTTCATAACCTATAAAGTAGGGGGTATCATTCACGCCTGCCACACCCTTACCATTGTTGGGAGGCACAAAACCTTTCATCTGTGAGAAGACACCATGGAAATGATGCAGCACTGCTAGTAGGCAAGAAGGCAAAAGCTGTGAGTGCAGACATACCACATCCTACTGGGAAGAAGAAAGGACAGTAATAGGGCTAGGAGTTCAGTTGTGCTAATTGTAAAATGTGCTCCATCCCCCAACCCCGAATTCCTTCTCCTTCCTGACAGCTAACTCATGTCAAATTTAAGCTACAAATGAATACCCTCAGAAGAGCACTTAAATGATGAGTCAAAGTAGAGTTAAAGAAGAGAGGAAAAAGTAGTAGGGAGATTTAGAGAGCAAAGGAAATAGCAGACATTATCAATTTATCTATTGGTTAGGAATTGAAGAAGAAAGAAAAAAGAGAGAACGTGGTCTTTGCTACTTGCCATTTCCATGAAGGGAAACAAGCATGCAGGGCCCTTTGAGGGAAGATCAGTGCTCAAGATCCTGGTAGGTAGCACAGGAAACCTGATTTGTACTTCAACTGCAATTGATTCAAAGGATTGATTTGCAGGCATCCAGTCCTAGGAAGGAAGAAGTTTGATGTGTGTTCCAAACTGGCAGTGAAAGATTAATTTATTTTGGAGATTGTTTCTAAGTAGAGAAAAGAAATGAGGTGGTTGAAAAAAATAAATGATGATACCGTCCAGAGTTCTAGTTTTCCTGCATTTTCTTCTGGAATAAAACAATGAGAAGAAGAGAGGATATGGACTATTTTAAATATATTCCAATGTGCCAGTAACAAGGAACCATCAGCTAGTTATCTCCTCCCTTTGAACTTTTCATTTAGGAACAGACACATGTTTAGGAACTAATAAAAAATATATATAAATCTCAATCAAGAAATCACTTAATAAAATGCTATGGACACATTTAAATGAACTTTTACAGATTTGGGAGGAGAGAGGTATCTTAAAAATACAAAAAAAAAAGTACAAAATAACATAGCAAGGGCAATTACTGTTAACATTTGACTCAATTGCTTCTTTAAAAAAAAAAGCCTTAGGGCCGGCCCGGTGGTGCACTGCTACAGTGCACCGCTTGGGAGTGTGGCGGCGCTCCTGCCGAGGGTTCGGATCCCACATACAGACCGGCCACTCACTGGCTGAGCGAGGTGCGGGAGCAACACCAAGGGTTGCTATCCCGTAGCCGGTCACGAAAAACAAC
>NW_007727054.1:568439-571592 GCF_000696425.1 Galeopterus variegatus
CCCACATACAGACCGGCCACTCACTGGCTGAGCGAGGTGCGGGAGCAACACCAAGGGTTGCTATCCCGTAGCCGGTCACGAAAAACAACAACAACAACAACAACAACAACAAAAAAAGCCTTACAGATCATTTTGTCCTCATGCCCAGTGCTAATTCTCTACTAATAATCTGTTCTTCTGTATTTGTTTTAAATTAATTCAAATGTTGTCACACTGTATCTCTCATTCTGCAACTTGCTTTTATCATAAAACACTATTTTCTGAGATGCATATATGTTGATATAGAGATTTCTTTCATACCTTTAATTATTTCTCACTTATTCATGCATCTTTACACTATCTTATGTGATCCTCCCGAGTGAGTGAGTTAGGTAATAGCAATCTTCTCTTTACATATGCGAGTACTCAAGATTGCCTAGCAGTAGGCACAGAACCTTCTGGCTCCTTTGCCAATGTTCTTTCACTATACCAACTATTTTCAAACTTAGATTATTAGCAGTAAAACCATTTTTTTCCCTCAAATATGAATCTTACACAGAATCCAAATATGTAGGATGAATTCACATTGGAGCAAGAGGCAGAGGGCCTGGGCCCTGTCTCAGTCTTTCCTCCATCCTACAGTGGTTCTCAAAGCAGCTTTGTAGACCTAGGCCTCTGTGGTGACTGTTCTGGGAGCCTGTGCACTAGAACAGCTGCTTTTCTGCAAGTACTGTACATTCTAGACCAGGGCTTTAAATATATAGACCAAGATGCCCACAGCAATGTGGACAATGGGAGAACTGGACACACATTTTGTGATGCCACTTATGCAAGGGGGTCCTGGTACAAGAAAGCCGACAAGGCTGGGTTGGTGTCCAGTACCCAGAGCAAAAGCTGCTCAAAAGCTTTCTGGGCTTAGAATTCAGCCAAAGATGGTTTCACGAACAGAGGAATTCCTCACTGTGAGGAAAATAGAAGCACTGGAGATAGACAACAGGAGCAGTGAGCAAACATCAAGCAAAGGATGGCTCTTGCAAGGAAAGAGGGGAGAGAATAAGTCCTTAAAAGAAGCTGGTAGATTCTTGACAGGAAAGAAGGCATCCAGAGAACTAATGGACTAAATAAAAACAAAGACAGAAAAAAGGTTCTATATATATGGAACCAAAGTCCTAGAAGGGGAACACAGTAAGGAAAGTTTTGTTTTTTGTTTTGTTTTGCTTTAAGTAGAATGACAAGAGTCTAAGGAAATAAGAAAGGTCCAAAGAGTAAATAAATTTTCAAAAATATAGAGATAACGAGAAGTAGTAAAGAGTAGGTGTAATAAAAGTTGCATAAAGCTCAAGAGGCCAAGAGACTGTGAAACTGAAAAAAATATATATTTAATTTGATATCAAACAATAAGGTTATGGATCAAAAGTGACACATTGCATACAAATGTGTATGGCATAAATCTTGCAAACAAGAAGGATGTTGAAAGTTGGTGTCAACTGAATCTTAGGGTTAGAAGGCTCAGGAGCAGAAGAATTAAATAAAAAGTAAGACACATGATCTTATGGATGTATGTCAAAATACTGATCAAACATGCTTTTTAGACATAAGGTAATAACTGGTCTACCCAGTAAGGAAAATGATAGTAAATGTTTACAAGTTTAAGTTCTGCTGCTAATCCTTAAGCATTATTTTTAAAGAAACTATTTATTAAGGAAAACAGAACACACACCATGAAAAGGATTGCATACTATATACTACAGTTTAAAGTAACTCTACAGTTTAAAGTAACTCTACTCAACAATACATTTGAATAACATACAAGTGTAAATAAAAATTCCTCCTGAAGAAAGTATTTGTAATAAGTCATTTGCCAGAACTGCCAAGCATTGTTAAGATACAACTTCAGTCTTATTCCTTCCTGTTCCGTGCATGACTCACTAATTCTAGATATCAGTGTTGACATGATTACAGTAATGAGCTCTATAATTTTTCAATTACACAGGTTTTCTGTTTTAGCTTCTACCTGTTGTGTTTCTACTGTTTTGTTTTTGTTTATAGTTTTACTTGTTATTTTGAAAGTTTTATACATAAAGTATAAAAGGCATGATCCACTTAAAGTTTTCCTTGTTAATTCCTTCCAGACTTGACTGCTTTAGTTAGAGGGAAATTACTGATTTTCATGACTATGACCTTTTCTTTATTTATATCTAGATAATCAATCCAATTACATGGCTTTAAGGATTAATTATGCATTGAGTATCCCCAAATGTATATATTCATGGTTGATCTCCACTGTACTCAAGATTCATACATCAAAATTTCTACTCATTATTGCCAATTGGACATCTCATAGGTATCTAAAAATTAACTTGCAAAAACTTGCGCTTCCAGAATATAACATAAGAGAAAACCCAGGTGATATTGTGTATTGCAATGATGTTTTAGGTGTAACACCAAAGGTATGATTCATGAAAGAAATAATTGAAAAGCCGCACTTCATTAAAATTAAAAACTTCTGCTCTGCAAAAGACAATATCAAGAGAATGCAAAGACAAGCCACAGACTGGCAAAAAATATTTTCAAAAGATACATTGATAAAGTACTGTTATCCAAAATATACAAAGAACTTTTAAAATTTAACAATAAGAAAACAAACAACCTAATTAAGAAACTGGCTCAATAAGAGATAAAGAAGAAAGGAAAGAAGTACCACAGTGGTGTGTTGGACTTGCAGAGGGAGAGAACATACCTAGGGATGCAAAGTGGAGTGGAGCAAGGGGAAGGGGGAGGGAGGTCAGGGATAATTAGGTAGGGGACACGGGGTATAAACACAATTTGTGGTAATGGACATGCTTCCAGTATGGATCTGGCCATCACATCTTAGTCATGAGTGGTGACAATTTGCTTTGTACCCCATGAATATTCATAACCAATAAAAACAAAACAAAAAATAAATAAACTAAATAAACTAAATTTCCAACCAGTAACACCCCCCCCCAAAAAAAATAACTGGCTCAAAATCTGAACAGACACCTCAGCAAAGAATATATACAGTTGACAAATAGGCATATTAAACAATGTTCAACATCATATGTCATTATGGAATTACAAATTAACAAGATACCACTATATACCCATGAAGCAGAATGGCTAAAATACAAACCATTGGCAACACCAAAAGCT
>NW_007727054.1:572101-632958 GCF_000696425.1 Galeopterus variegatus
GGAAAGAACTTAAATCAGTTTACTTAATTTTCTACTCACAAGGCTGGGCTCTTGAGAGTTTGATGGGAAAATGATAAAAGTAGCAACTACATATGGGTTTCAGTTATCCACTCTATTCCTATTTGTTGTTACTAATAATGTTTGTGGGTTACATAATGAACAAACTAGCAGATATCAGAAAAATAGTTTATTCAGCTTCATTCTGAGAATTTTTATTCTTTGGTGTAGTGACTTGCCCATTTGGTGAAATGAAATTTGGCAAATCCCTCTCAACTGATCCAGCATCAGAAAGGGGCAAGACCCAGTGGCTGAGGTGCCTTCAGGCCAAACATATCGGTGTGCTATTTCCATAGAACACCTAAAAACAGAACATTCCAAATCCCCATGAGACTGAGACAGTCCACAGTCAAAGGATTGCCCCTTATGAGATGAATTTGGCATACCTCTCACACTAAAGTCCCCCAAAGACTTAAAACCTCATGGAACATAGCCCAGAGAGCCTAAGTGGCAAGCAAAACAGTGTGTTTCTATGACCAAAATAAATATTTAGTGGATGAAAGCTTCATATTCCATTCCTCTGTTCACACATTGGCGGGGCCTATGTCAGCTGCTTAGGACTGGCTTGACCACTCCCCTGCAAAATTTCCTCACCACAAGAGATGTCCTGTGCTTAAGACCCAACTGAATCCTATGCAACAGGGTAATTTGTATCTGTCTGACTGTAGTTTTGATCAATTTATCAAATGAGGACTTTTCTTTCCTACTCCATAACAATTATGAAGAAAGAAAGGCAGTAGTTTAATTTACTGCAGTGTCAATCTTTAGAATCATGTGGCAATCTTTTAAAAATATGGATTCCATGAATTCAATTAAAATACATTTTAAAAAGGATAAACAAACAAATAAATAAATAAGTGAAAAAAATATGGATTCCTGGTATGTAGACTGACTTAATCAGAATTTCTGAGGAACAGAGGAGCATTGGACTCTATAGTTAATCCTTGTCCCAGGTGATGCTGATAATTTCCCAAGTTCGGGGAGGCCCAGTCAAATGGAACGCATGTGGAACATCAGTGTAGAGATGCTTTATTTCATCTTTCCCTCTGGACTGTGGCCTTCCCTAGGTCTTTATTCTCTGGCTTATGACATGGTGATAAGGCCGACTGCCTTCTTTCTCCCTAATTTCACTGAGATCAGTTGTATGGACCAAAGACCTACTGATCTTAGTTTTCTGATCTGTGGATTGGATAGGACTAAGGCATGCCCTTCTCTTATTTACGCAGGGCTGGGGCATGTCTCATCTGCCTGCATATGGTGCCTAGCTTGTGTGATGCCACTCTGTTCCCATGTTTCTTGAGTGGCATAGCCTGGGGAAGAGAGAAACCAAGGGTGAATTGAATCTGGCATGTTGGTGGACAAGCTGATAATACAGTCTTGCTGGGCTGTAACACTCTTGACTCTCATCCTCCCTCCTAAGTCATCCCTCCTGAGAAAAAAATTAATTCCTCAGTAATCAGGAGTGTGGTATTGTTAGCTACCTGGCCTGGTCAGAGATAACCCTGGCCTCTTCAAAACGTATTATAAAAGAAGAGACCATCCAGAAAGTCTTTTTTTTTTTTGTCTGCATTTTGGAGATATGGTTTGTTATTCTAGAAAGAAAGATTTGGTCAAATGAAAATAAATAATAGTGAGTTTTTCCTTCAAAAATCTTCATGGAAGATGAATGTGCTGTCTTGGGATGAAAGAGATCCCCACCTCATTCAAGTCCAGTTAAAACTGTAGAGAACTCATTTGAGAATATATAAATATTCAGTGATAAAGGGATGTGGTATTTCAACACTTACCTATTTCTACTATAGTGTCTACACAGGGCTGGACACATAGTAAGCACTCAATAAATACAAGTTGCCTAATGGATTCTTACATCTGTCCACAGTGGCCTTGGGATTTCTTCTAAGGAGAAAATGAGCCAAATGAACCTTGGTAATAATGTCACTGGGCTCTGGAAACTGGAGAAGTCTCTTTAAATACAAAGAAACCAGATGCCACCAGAACCTTGCATTTTCTTGGTCTCGTGGGCAAGCCCCAGAGGGCTATGCTGCTGCCATGGATATATTCTCTAATGGAGTATTTATACTCAGAGACTACAGCCAGCTAGAAGAATATTTATGTGGCAGTAAAGAACTTTAACGGAAAGCTGTTTGGCTCTAATAGTTTCAGGTATTTCTACACATCTCTGCTCACCATGTGTCATGTTGAGTTATACCATGTCCAGAATGTGACAGCAGCAGCCCATAATGGAACTTCCATAATGGAATGGCTTGAGAGGGGGAGTGGTGGGGGTGGCAAGAGAATGGGGGGGGGTATCAGAAGTAAGAAAGGGACTTTAAAAAGAAATATTTCTTTTGCATTTGGTTGTTTGATTTCCAGATTCAGAAGAAAATGAAGACTGTAAAAATAAATGTATGTGGCTTCACCTGCCTTTTCCAGGTGAAGTACTTTGAATCAGGTCTGCAACACTTAAAGGTAGCCCAGTTCAGTGGATCAGAGCACAAGTTCTTGAGCCATACTCCCTGAGTGCAAATCCCGGGTTGCCATGTACTAGCTCTGTGTCTCGCAAATGACTTAACTTCTCTGTGCCCTTGATTTTCTTATCTGTAAAATTGGGATAACAATAATAATACTTTATGGAAGTTAATATGAAAATTAAATGGGTCAATATTTTAAGTACTTAGAACAGTGTCTGTCATATAGTAAGTGCTACATAAGTGAGATAAATATGTGTATTGTGCATTTATAGTCATGTATTTATATATTAACATATGCATATACATATACATATATATCTATATAAAAGTATATGTTCAGTTTTTAAGTCAAACACCCGTTGTATGCCCAAAATTGAATACTGCAGCATGCTGCACCAGTGTAGAATCTGATTTTGATAGGTGTCATTCAAACCTAAATAAATACTCTTCAGAAGAAAAATTCCTTCTGAGTGTGGCCATGTAATTTCTCTGGTCATTTTTCTTGGGGAAAAAAGGCAAAACTATACAACTATTACTAATAGATACTTAAGAATATTCAATGTGTTAGTCACTGTAGTGAACAATTTTTAAGGATTATCTAATTTTGGCCTCACAACAACTCTGTGAGACTGATACTAATCTCCCCATTCCACAAATAAGAACCCGAAGACAAAAGATGTTAAATAACTTGAACAAAGTCCTACAGCAAGTAAGTGATAAAGCTGGGATTCCAATCAAGTCTATTTGACTCTGAACTCCAGGGCCTTCATCTCTCTTTGTAAATCTTCAGATACGTGTACTAAAATTAATACAATAACTATTCTAGTCTAACTCAAACACTAGTAGTTCTCCGTAGTTTATGTGTAGCTTAGATCTTTCCTCCTAGAGTGCCTGCATTATGCCAGGCACAAAGTCTTACACAAGAAACTAAAGGAACCTCCCCGCCTGCTGACCCTTGATCAGTAAACATTGTCCTGAAAAGCCAAGCTTAGCATGGCTGACATGCTGGAATGACACTCTATATACCTGACATTTTTAAGCACTTTGTGCCAAGACACTTTAGAATACTTACTGTGCTGGTCATTGTGATAAGCATTTTACAAGGATTACTTAGTTTCAGCCTCCAGTAACTCTGCCATGTTGAAACTAGTATCCCCAGTCCATAATAGACCATAATAATAATAGGTAATAGGTTACATAAGGGAAAACAGAGACCCATAGCTACTTAGAAACGTATCCAAATAATGGTGGAGCCAGTGTTTGGATCCAGCAAGATGACCCTGGACCCCTCTGCTAGTCCATGAGATCTGACCAAACACCAAAGCCAGCACTCTAGACAGAAAATACCACAGGAGTCATAAGTTTAAATAAGCAGGGAAATGATCATAAAGAGGGCAGAAAATTCAAGGAGGAAGAATCCTTTGGTAATTCATAAAAGAGGTCATCAGTTCCTTGCCCCCGTATTTGTACTTCTGCCTTAGGTGGCAAGGAAGACAATGAAAAGCTTTCACAGGATACAAGAGAAAAGTCTGAGTTTGTCTCGCTAGAGTTCATAAACTTTGGACTTGTCATCCAATATGAGTCTGAGAAGCAGTCAGAAAGGAATAAAAGCAGTATTTCTAGCTGTTATTATGATAGTGCTTTCAGATTGATTAAGCACTTAACGTTGCACGTCATCTAAAGTGAAAATGGAGCTACATTTAGGGAGCTTCCGTTGTAAAAGCTTTCTGGGTGAATCTCTGGTTTTTTGAATCTTTGATCTCCACAGCCTCCTCTGCTTCCTCCTTTCTCTATCCTGTAGAACGTCATCTTGACTTTTTAAAGATGACTTGCATTTCATCAGGTATAAAAGCTTGAATGCTAGGTTTCCAAGTGCAGTTTGCAAAAGAACTTTCCCCTTCCACCCAACTGCCCCAGAAACATCACCATCTTGATCCAGGAAAAAAAATATTTTTTTTCCTTTTTTGGGCATGAACAAAGGAAGAGGCTGCTTAGGCAGTAACATAAGGGCATTTAGGAAAACAACTCCACTAACTAGAGAACATCTTGTTTAGTACTTAACGCTACATGATGAAGACAAACTTCATCCTGGAGTTTGCTGGGTCTACTTTCTCCCACCATTTCCATCTGTTATTTGGCTGTGATACTGACAGCAACTCAGATGGCTAAGTGCTCATCCACGCTCCTAGATTAGGGTCCGTCTGTTAACCCATGAGTTTTGATCAGTCACTCACAGACTCCATTTCTTTGATGGCTACAGAAGAGTTTCATAGGCTGGCCATAGTTAACAAAGTAAAGCTTTTCTTTTTCTAAGAAAAAGGGAAAAAATATTACCCTATCCCTCCTCTTCCAATGGCATCTGGGGGTTCATGTTCTCCAGCACTGTCACTATGCCTCCTCCCAAAAGTATCTAAATTAAGTATGTATTTTATGTAATATTTATTTATTTATAAATTTACAGATTTAAGAATTTATTTATAGATCATTATGCTATACACGCACACACAGAATTGAAGGGCTATTCATCAAAATGTACACTATGTGTTCACTGTGGTTATTTTTAGATGGTGAAATTATAAGTGATGTTTTAAGTTTTTATAATATTTCCTAAATTTTTTACGATAGTTATATATTTCTTATGATATAAACTAAAAGGCATTTAAAATTATAATTAAATACCTAGTCTTTCCCATATTTCTAAGAAAGGTACAAAAATGAACAGAGAAAATAAGACATTTTCCTGGTCAATCTATGACCTTGATAAATTAGAAAACCAGGTCAAAAGTAGTCTAGTCTTGGTTACATTCAACTATGTTCTGCTGCTTTCCTATAGCACAAAATTTGGTTAAAAGATTTGTCTCCTCTACATTCGAGAAATAGAAAGGAGAGTGAGATACATGCACACATTTCCTATGTGTGCATGTATCTTTAAGAAGTGTGCTGTCCAATATGGTAGTCACTAGCCACATGCAGTATTTAACTTTTAATGTTATCTAATTAAACATAATAACATTCAAAATTTAGTTCCTCAGGCTCAATAGCTGTTATTTTAAGTTCTCAATGGCCACATGTAACTAATGGCTACCGACTGCAGAAAGATTTATTGGACAGTGCTTGTGTAGATGCTCAGCAGCTAACCAAGCATCGTGTCACAATCAGCCATGAGCAAACTTTCAAAGGGAAGACCTCTACACATTTTTATGAAATAAGAAAGCATGACTCTACTAATACCTGTTTCTCATGCTGCATCTGATTCAGAAAGGGTGACTAGAAGTGTCCTCCAGGGACTACATGGATAGTACAGGGTTGCCCAAAGACCGCAATCTGAAGAGTCTCTGGGCAGCGATAAAACCTGAATAGAAAAGACAAGAGTCCAGTGAAAATCTAGACTATCAGCCAATGCCAGGTTTTAAAGGCTTTCCAAGCAGCCTAGACACTTGTCAGAGGTTTACAACTGTGTAAATCCAATCTTGCCTCCATGTAGGAAAATGCAGGCAAGTTCTCATGCATGAAGAGTAGCATGCAGTTGTAGCTCTGTGTATAAGCTCTGGGCACATAAACATCCTCAATGATTGCTACACCATAGAGATGAGAAGAGTACAACTGTCTGTGACCATACTTGGAACTTAGTGATTAGAGCTCAGCTTATTTTATATTGTGTATCCTTGGCCTGTCATTTAGATTCCTGCTGCACAGGGTGTGGTCCTTGGACCAGCAATATCAGCAACACCTGGAAACTTAGAAATGCAGAATCTCACACACTACTCCAGACCTACTGAGTCAGAAACTCATTTGAACAAGATCCCAGGTGATTCAGGTGCACATGAAAAATTGAGGGTCACTGATTTCTCTTCTCATTTTCCTTTCTATTTCTAGAATGTAGAGGAGACAAATCTTTTAACCAAATTTTGTGCAATATATTGGCCCAGGCAAATAGCACAAGGTTTAATAAACATTTATTAATTAATTGAAAATCTGAGACCTGGCTTCCAAAATAAACAAACCAGTGTACTTTGAATAAATTGTCAACAATGTCTTTAAGAAATCATGTGAGCATTTTTGTGTTTCCCTTTGGTTTAAAATGTAAAATATAAAGATTACCAGATAGTAATACTAATAAGCAAATAATAAACTCTGCATAATTCCTTTGTTCTTTACATTGCTGTCTATAAGGGCAATCATTTTTAAAAGCTTTTATTGGATAGCTTGAACAGAATCATGCCCTAATTATAGTCTTTGTTTTTATTTGCTACTAAGAGGAAATGCACCAGATGAAGCTGTTTGAAACTCTATGGTTTGTTCAGCTGTATTAAATGCTTCTAACTGCTGACTTTTATCGTTCTTAACAAGTCAAGACCAGACTGAATGTCTTAGAGGATAATTGTTTTTATTCATTTCCCTTCTGTATTGCTAAAATGGAGGCAGCATGTAAATTAAGGAAAGAGACTTGGATTCAGTACTGCCCCAGACCTCTGCTGGTACTCAGAGGCAGAAACAAATCCTCTTTGCTTAGATTGTTTCATGTCTCCATGATCAGTGGCTTCTCCTGCAAAACAAAAGTTTTTAATTCTTTAAGATGGTTGCCATGCCTCCAGGGTACATAACTGATTTTTGCATAGAATCCATTCCAAAAAAAACAATCTGTGTCAGTGTATGTCAATGCTCCTAACATTTTATTCCTATCAAGGTAGTCAACAACAAAATAAGTAGGGTTATATTATCGAAATTACTGGAGACCAGGGCTCAGCCTTTTTTGGTTTCATTCTCAATTCTACCATTTATTTTTGGTATGAACTTGGAAGAAAGAAATAAAACCATGGTACTTAAGTAGGGTTGATTTTGCCCCCCAGAGGACATCTGGCAATGTCTGGAGACATTTTTGACTGTCATGACTTGGAGTGGGGACACTACTGGCATTTAGTTCATACAGCCAGGAATATTGCTAAACATTCTACAACGCACAGGACAACCTTCTAAAACAAAGAATTATCTGGCCTCAAATGTCGATAGTGCTGAAGTAGAGAAACCTCGAGCATACAGAGCCTATTATCATCACCATCATTCAGCACTGATGTGCTCACACAGAAACCATAGTCTACCAAAAACATTGAAGACCTTAAAGTATGGCATCCTCAATTCAATAAGCAAGGATTCACCAAGTTATTATTTACTGCTGAACACTTTTTAAAGGGTATTGTGGAAAACATAAAAGTGAAAGGCATGGTCTTTTACTTATTCTTCCAGAAACTAAAAATTAGAATAAACTAAGTCTAATAAGACAATTCCTCATTGATCCATTCCAGTAATTTTTTGCTGCCTCTCGACATAGTGCCCAGTCTAATTATGGGATGACTCTCTATTTCCCTGGGATGACATTTTCATTCTCATTCACTTCCTTGTTCTGAAGGAACAGCAGTTTGCCACTGAATGGTTATTAGCCTTTTTCCCTTTAAGAAACTAAGAAGGAAAAAAAAAAAAAAGCCCACAGGATAATTTTAAAAGTTGTTGCTCCAGTTTTTCTCCAACTTTAGAAATCTCTGTTGGCTTTTAATTAAGAACTTGCATTTAGACTGTGAGATGAACCAGATTTGAAGGATTGTGTCTCTGTTGGCTTTTAATTAAGAACTTGCATTTAGACTGTGAGATGAACCAGATTTGAAGGACCGTGTTTTTTTTTTCTTTAATGAAATGGCACTCGTTTCCCTAGGAGGGGGTTTCCCCAGATTCTCATTGTTCTACTAATGATGATTTACATGGTCATCTGTGGCTGTAGCTAGATCTTTGATTGGAGTGGGAGGCCAGGGTAGGCACACTGTGCCCTCCCTCAGAAAACTAGGAAATAAACACCCTCGGGACACTGAGCTGAGATCCTGAGGAACCTCAGTGTGGAATGTCCTCAAGGTGGGGTAGGTCAGAGTCCCTCAGAGCAGCAGCAGCAGGAGCAATATGACATAAGGCCCCCAAATGTGCCACAAATGTGACTGAATCAGCTGTTTCACAAACCTGCAATGCACATTTCAGTCCACTCCCACTTCTCACCCAGTCTTGAAAGTCTTATGCATATTCAGAAGGACTCAATGCTACAGTATACCCATATACCCAATTCTTGGACACCCACTTCTGAAGCCCCTCTAAATGCTTTTTTTTTTTTTGCTGAGCCATTTGGCTAAGTATCAGGGTAAACTGATCATTCTTTTTACAGAAATTAGGAGATAGTATAAAGAGGACAAGATATTTGCACAGCCTCAAAATATATCACCCAAAGTTACTTACTAATTTAAGAAGGGACAAGAGTAGTGGATAAACCTGGCAGACATTATCTTATGTCACTTCTGTGATGAACTGAGAAAGACACTACGTCATTTCTGTGGTATTCTTATTCAAAAATATTCAGCCTCAATTCAAGCATGAGTAAAACATCAGACAAACTTAAATTGAGGGACATTCTACTGAATAACTAACCAGTAACTTCAAGATTGTCAAAGTCATGAAAGACGAGTGTAGACTGAGAAACTCTCACAGGTTAGAGGACAGTAAGGATGCACAAGAACTAAATGCAATGTGGGACCCTGGGCAGGATCCTGGATAAGAAAAGAGGACATTAGTGGGAAAATAGTGAAGTGTTAATAAGGCTGACAGACAAATTAATACTATTTTATTGTATCAGTGTTAATTTCCAGGTTTTCTTAATTTCTATGGTTATATAATAATAACATTAATGTAAGGGGAAGCTGCATAAAGGATATGCAGGAATTATCTGTACTATTTTTGCAAATTGTCTTTAAAAAAATTAAAATAAATAGAAAACTGCCTACAAATAATTTGGGAACAACTTAGGCAATAGAAAGACATAAGTTGATGATCTGTTTTATTAATGTAGATATATAAAGGAATCAGTTGGCCCTTCTAGAGAGATGGAAAGTGGGAAGAGTTTAATGGAAAGTGAAGCAGTGTAGAAAAGGACTTATCCAGAGCATGCTTGAGTAAGAGAAATGAGCTTGAAGCAGAAATTTTCTTCTGAACCAGAAGAAAGCAGGAATTTTAAAATTTATTTCAGTGAAACACAGCACACTGAGAAACTCTCCTTCCAAATCCAAGCAGATTCTTTCTTACTCTGCCTCCATGATTACCAGCTAAGGCAGAAAAAACTTAAGGAAGGCAACACCCAGAGAATTAGAGGTCCTGTACCCTGTAGGCTGCAGGTCAGCACAGCCTCCTACATTTTGGCCACCCACCACATCACAACTGCCAAGACATATAAACACCCTGTCTGAGATCACAGTTTTTAGATAGAGTAACAAACATATTTTCTTCTTGTTTGGCAGTAAACTCTTTTTTCCCCAAATGAGACCTTAGGGAGAACTACAATAAGTTAACTAAAACTGAGATAAGTAAAAAAAAAAAAAAAGCCATGAATGATAATAATTAAAATATAAAACATGTATTGAGTATTAACATATTATGCAAGATACTGTTCTAAGCCCTCTACATGTATTATCTCAATTAATTCTAACATAACTTTATATGGTAGGTTTTATGCTGCAATGCACATTTCAGTCCACTCCCACTTCTCACCCAGTCTTGAAAGTCTTATGCATATTCAGAAGGACTCAATGCTACAGTATACCCATATACCCAATTCTTGGACACCCACTTCTGAAGCCCCTCTAAATGCTTTTTTTTTTTTTGCTGAGCCATTTGGCTAAGTATCAGGGTAAACTGATCATTCTTTTTACAGAAATTAGGAGATAGTATAAAGAGGACAAGATATTTGCACAGCCTCAAAATATATCACCCAAAGTTACTTACTAATTTAAGAAGGGACAAGAGTAGTGGATAAACCTGGCAGACATTATCTTATGTCACTTCTGTGATGAACTGAGAAAGACACTACGTCATTTCTGTGGTATTCTTATTCAAAAATATTCAGCCTCAATTCAAGCATGAGTAAAACATCAGACAAACTTAAATTGAGGGACATTCTACTGAATAACTAACCAGTAACTTCAAGATTGTCAAAGTCATGAAAGACGAGTGTAGACTGAGAAATTGTCACAGGTTAGAGGACAGTAAGGATGCACAAGAACTAAATGCAATGTGGGACCCTGGGCAGGATCCTGGATAAGAAAAGAGGACATTAGTGGGAAAATAGTGAAGTGTTAATAAGGCTGACAGACAAATTAATACTATTTTATTGTATCAGTGTTAATTTCCAGGTTTTCTTAATTTCTATGGTTATATAATAATAACATTAATGTAAGGGGAAGCTGCATAAAGGATATGCAGGAATTATCTGTACTATTTTTGCAAATTGTCTTTAAAAAAATTAAAATAAATAGAAAACTGCCTACAAATAATTTGGGAACAACTTAGGCAATAGAAAGACATAAGTTGATGATCTGTTTTATTAATGTAGATATATAAAGGAATCAGTTGGCCCTTCTAGAGAGATGGAAAGTGGGAAGAGTTTAATGGAAAGTGAAGCAGTGTAGAAAAGGACTTATCCAGAGCATGCTTGAGTAAGAGAAATGAGCTTGAAGCAGAAATTTTCTTCTGAACCAGAAGAAAGCAGGAATTTTAAAATTTATTTCAGTGAAACACAGCACACTGAGAAACTCTCCTTCCAAATCCAAGCAGATTCTTTCTTACTCTGCCTCCATGATTACCAGCTAAGGCAGAAAAAACTTAAGGAAGGCAACACCCAGAGAATTAGAGGTCCTGTACCCTGTAGGCTGCAGGTCAGCACAGCCTCCTACATTTTGGCCACCCACCACGTCACAACTGCCAAGACATATAAACACCCTGTCTGAGATCACAGTTTTTAGATAGAGTAACAAACATATTTTCTTCTTGTTTGGCAGTAAACTCTTTTTTCCCCAAATGAGACCTTAGGGAGAACTACAATAAGTTAACTAAAACTGAGAAAAAAAAAAAAAAAAAAAAAGCCATGAATGATAATAATTAAAATATAAAACATGTATTGAGTATTAACATATTTTGCAAGATACTGTTCTAAGCCCTCTACATGTATTATCTCAATTAATTCTAACATAACTTTATATGGTAGGTTTTATTATCAGACCCACATCCAATAGATAAGGAAACTGAAGCTGGGAGATATCGCTCCCCACACTGTCCCCCATATATTTTTAAGTAGGGTTTATTGAATACAATTACATGTAATAAAATCCACTCCTTTTCAGTGCAGAGTTCAATTAATTTTGACACATGTACATATGTCATGTACAGTAGTCCTGTAACTACTGCTACAAAGATGTAGACTAACAACCCATCCTCTCAAAAAGTTCCTTCATGTCCCTTTGTAGTCAATCTTTCTCTTACCCTAGACCCTGACAACCACTGATTTATTTTCTGTTTCTATACTCTTGCTTTTTCTTAAATGTTACATAAATGAAATCACACAGCTTTTTGTGTGTCTGACTTATTTCACTTAGCATAATACTTTTGAGATTTATCAAGGTTGCTGCATTTTTGGGTTGCTTATTCCTTTGTATTGCTGAGTAGTATTCCTCACACAGATTTATCACAATATGTTTGTCTATTCACCAACCAATGAATAATTGGGGTATTTCCAGTCTGAAGTTACTCTGAATGATGGTGCTATCAACATTCACATACCTATCTTTTTGTGAACATATGTTTTAATTTACCTTGCCTATTTATGTAACCTAAGAGTGGGGTTGCTGGGTCTTAAAGCAAATATATGTGTAAAGTCTGTAAGAAACTGACAAATTGTTCTCCAAATTGACCATACCATTTTGCATTCCCACCAGCAGTGTATGAGATTTTCAGTTGCTTTATATCCTTGTCAGCACTTGAAACTCTCTGTGTTTTTAGTTTTGGCTGTTCTAAAGAGTGTATAAATGTGTGTCAATTTTAATGGTTTTTAATTTGCATTTCCCTAATAACTACTGATGTTGAGCATATTTTTTGTGTTTATTGACTATTTATACATCTTCTCTGGTGGATTGTCTGTTGATTTTTTTATTGAGTAGATTGTCTTTTTACTATTGAGTTGCAAGAGTTCTTTATATATTCTAGATACAAAACTTTATCAGATATCTGCAAATATTTTCTTGCATTCTATGGATTAAGTTTTCATGCTCTTAACTGTTTTTTAAAGAGTAGATGTTTTAAAATTTTTTACGAAGCCTAACATCAATTTTTTCTTTCATATTTTTCTGTATTCTATCTAAAAAATCCTTTGTCTAACCCCAGGCCACACAGATTTTCTCTGATATTTTCTTCTAGGTATTTTAAAGTATTAGCTCTTATTTTTAAATCTATGTTCCAGTTTGAGTTAACATTTATGTATGGTGTGAAGTAATGGTTGTGGTTAATTTTTGTTGTTCATTTTTTTGTATACAGATGTCCAATTGCTCTAGTGCCATTGGTTGAAAAGATTGTCCTTTCCCCATTTTATCATGCCTAAGTATTTTATTTCTATGCTATTGTAAATGAATTATTCATTTCAATTTTTAATTATCTGTTGCTAAGATGAAAATAAAGCTTTAGTTTGGGAAATAAACTGGAGCCTCCGAAAAAGGTTCCAATAACTAAAAAGTGATTTTAGCAGAGCTACAGTCTATTTTCCAAACTTCAATGAATCCTTTTTAAAACTTCATTAGAGTTTTTAATTATAAAAGTAATATATGCTAATTGTAACAGATAAAAAACCACAGACGTGAATAAAGAAAATATTAATAATTCCTCTTCCTTCAGTGTTAATACCCATTTCTCACATTAACACATTCAAGCAGGTAACCAGTTAATTTTTCAACTTTGGAGCAGCTGAGTGAGATGTGGTCAGTGAAGGGAGAAAAAGCAAAATTACCCCACCAGACTTCCTGTCCCTGTTTCTTAAAGTCTAGTCTTAGGACAACATACCGAGTTGACAAAGAAAGCAAACATGCAGTGGGGGGAGGGGGTGTTCAGGAAGGAGCACAGTGTCTAAAAAGAAGCAAAGAAGGTTGATCTTTATAAATAAGAAAAAACATTTCTCACTGACTTGGGGAGAGGAGAAAGGTCTGTGGGTCCCAGAAGAGCAAAAACACAAGGGATATAAGATTTTTGAGAAAAAAAATCATCTTTGAAAGATTAGAGATGGTGCTTCTGGAAATCTTGGAGAGATTTTTATGTCTCAACTGTTGTGTGAAATGACAATGACCCTCAGACCTAAAGTCGCAGTGCAGGAAGGACAAATGCACGACTGAGATTGAACCTTCTTGGACGAAAAACACAAGGGATATAAGATTTTTGAGAAAAAAAATCATCTTTGAAAGATTAGAGATGGTTCTTCTGGAAATCTCGGAGAGATTTTTATGTCTCAACTGTTGTGTGAAATGACAATGACCCTCAGACCTAAAGTCACAGTGCAGGAAGGACAAATGCACGACTGAGATGGAACCTTCTTGGACAGAGGGCCAATGGGCAGATGTGACCACCAGCCTTGTAACTGCCTTTGGTTGCTCAAGACTCAGATGAAGGACCACAAGAACGACTATGTTGAAATTTCCCGCTAGGAATGATTAATCAAAATCAAGTTACATTATAAAGAATAAAATGAAACATTTTGTACATCTATCTAAAATTCATCTGTTTTGGAGGCTCTGCAAGTAAAATTTTCTTCAGCATAGGAATTATTACCCATGATATAGTCTGGATATGTTTCTCCCCACAAAGCTCATGTTGAAATCTGATCCCCAACGTGGCAGTATTGAGAGGTGTTTGGGTCATAGGAGCAGGTACCTCATGAATAGATTAATATCCTCCCTGGGGTGGGGGGTAATAAGTGAGTTCTCACTCTGTTAGTTCCCAGGAGAGCTGGTTGTTTAAAGGGGACTGGCACCTCCCCTCTCTCTCTTGCTTTCTCTCTTGCCATGTGATCTCCTTCACAAGCTGGCTGCCCTCCTGTTTTCTGCCATGAGTAGAAGTAGCCTGAGGCCCATGCCAGATGCAGCTGTCCCAGAACTGTAAGCCAAATAAACCTCTTTTCTTTATAAATTACCCAGTTTGAGGTATCTGTTATAGAAACAAAAAAATGAACTAATACAACCCATTTACTGAAACTCTTAGATGGGTGAGGGATTATGAATCTTTGAATTGTTCTAAGGGTCAGGAAGTCTGAATTCTAATCTTGTTTCTGCTTTAAATATAATGTGTAGCTTTGAGAAAATATCTTCCTCAACTTTTTTGCCTGTAAAAATTACATGTCTTAAAAATCTTCTCTCTAAATAAACCTGGATTTCTTGAATTTCCCTTTATTAAAAACTACCAACATATTACCATAAACCAAAACACGGCATAAACACTAATCAATAAACTGCCAGTACAAATATAAAGAACTCATTCAGATACCCCCTCCAGTCATTGCAAAGACCTTGGAAGTGCAAGAAACACTTTGTGATGTGATCTGACACACTGTAACTTTGAAAGCCAACCCCTCAGACATCAGTTCATTTGGTCTTGGTTTACATACCATTCTTATGAGCTTGCTTCTCCTAAACCCATCAGAGCTAAGAAGCAGGAAACTAAAAGTAGATAAAGAAAATCTGGAAATCAAGAACAAAAATAAGGTTAATATCACAAACAGCTGAAAAGAGGAAACCTAAAGAACAGATATAATCACTACAAATCATGTTGCGCTGAGACTCGTAGCTTGGCATATATCAGTTAATAGTGACTAAATTCACAGGTTTGTAAATGGAATGGACTTTAGAGTTTATCTAATGCAACTTGCTAATTGCCAGTGAAGTAAACCAAGCCAAGTCCTAGAGAGAGAATTGAGGTGTCTGAATTAAATTGCCCTCCCCCCACAACACTTCTATGTAATTATTGAGTCGAAACAATGTTAGTCCTACTTCATTACTCTGGCAATACATTTTGAATGTTCAAGAATAGATTATTTTAAAAAAGATTATATTTCTTAAGGTATATTCTCTATCATAAGCGAGGGATTTGATTATTTTAGAAAGAGACACCTCCAATTTGGTTAAAATCTTAAATAGCTTTTTGTGTATCAAGAAAAACATGATGTTGAACATCTCATTTCCCAATAGAATTATATAAATTATAAATGATTGTGTGTGTGTATCCACACACACATACATGTGTTTCTGTGTTTGTGCATATGTGTGTGAGGAAGCACCCAGTGGTGTGCTAAAGTCAACTCATGCAAGTTCTTAAGTGCCATTTTGCATATCTTTGCCCAACTCCACATTAGAGACATCTCACAGGTAGTTTGAAACCGGCCATAGTGGGAATATTTACACCACAAAAGCCAGCCACATCTACAAATCAAGGATTTTTTTTTTCAGGAAAGCTGTCTGTTAAACATTTAGCGGCATACTGCTTGATGAGTTCACACACATATATTTCTTGAAAGAAAGTATAGCCTTAATAATTACATTCAGGTTAATGCATGCAGGGCAGATATTATATCTCCAGTTTTGTACCTTCAATACTTTGTTTTATTTGTCTTTATAGACATTGAAATTGGGGATTTTTCATTAAACATAAGAGAAAAGAATTAGAATTAAGGCTTTTTTCTTTTTCATTACTGACGCCTTACTATACAGGTTAATAAGAAGAGCAGGAGAGAGAAGAATATATACTGATCTGTTCAAGTTTGCTAAGCAATACCTTAATATGATGTGAGCAGAAGACCAAGGTCCAAGTTTTATGATTTTGTGCGTGATAAAACACAGAGTATATGGACAATCACAACTTACATTCTATATGCCGTCCTAACAGCTAAAAACAATTTTTCAAATGTTTCTTTATGAATCTGAGAGGTCTCATGCTATAAGAACAGAGTACAAATGAAGTACCACATGACAAGAGCCCAGAAGTTTCAGACCTAATTCATGAAGTGTATATAATATTTACAAGTCCTATATATATTATTGCCAATTACCTTTGCTTTTACAAATCCTTCTGAAATGAATGTGGTTCTCTTGTGATTGACTTTAGTCAGAATTTTCATGGTTAAAAGGGAACTCTTTTACATAGTGACCAAAAGCATTGCTGGTGAATTATATGTGATAATCAGATAGCTCCCCTAGCTCTCATATACCCACCTTATAAAATGGAATATAAGTCATGCTAAATCTTTATTAAAAGAGACCAAAGTTCAGTTGGCATAATACAAGTCAGAGTTTTAAAAGTGATAATATGCAGTGGTTTGGTTTTATATACTGGGACTGTAAATGCAGGCAACATTTAAAGAAAAATAGCTTTCTTGAGATATAGTTCACATACCATGTATTTTGCTCATTTAAAGCACACAATTCAATGGCTTTCAGTATATTCACATAGCTGTGCACCCAACCACAACCAATTTTAGATCATTTCCATTCCCTCACCCAAAAACCACTATTATTAATGTAATTATTATTGACCCTTTTGCCGTCGTCCTCTAATTCCCCCAATCCCAACTCCCCTCCACCTGCCCTATACAACCACTATTCTACTTTCTGCCTCTATAAATTTCCCTATGCTGCACATTTCATATAAATTGAATCATATAATATGTGGTACATTGTGACTAGCTTCTTTCACTTAGGTTCAAGGTTCATCTATATTGTAGCATGCATCAGTGTTACATTTCTTTATATTGCCAAATAATATTCCATTATATGAATATACCACATTGTGCTTATCCATTCATTGGTAGATGAACATTTGTGTTGTTTCTACTTTTTGGCTATTATGAATAATACTGCTACAAATATTCAGGCGCAAGTTATTGTGTGGACAATGTTTTCATTTCTCTTGGGTACATAACTAGGAGTAGAATTGCTGTATACTATACTAGCTGTGTGTTTAGCCATTTGGGGAACTGCTGGACTGTTTTCTTAAGCAGCTGAACATTTTACATTCCCACTACAAGCAACATTCTTAGCCTGAACACCCTTACTCCCAGACAACCTAGTCAACTAACATTTTATTTTTTATATTCTGCTCATTTGTATTAATTCAAAAGTTTCTCATTATATAAACAAATCAGCTACCACTAGCATGACTATTCTATTCTAATGTTTTTGGCTTTCTGGACTTTGAAATACTCAACAGTTTTAAAGCAATTTTTATCCTAAATTCCAATGAAGGAAAATTTTGCTATGGTAATTAACATAAACTTAGGGATTACTAAGACAAATTCATACACAATAGCTGTAGCCAAAGCAAGGGACCTCATTTAGTAGTTTTCTTCACCAAAGTCTATATTCAGAGGGCACAAAAAATGTGGGTCTAATTGTTTACAGAATCACAGTTGGCTAAACCTGTATAATGTTAGGCTTCTCTGGATCTATTTTTGGTGAATGAATTTGAGAAGGCCATATTATAAGAGATGCATCAACAAACCAAAAGTCACATAAATTACTCTGATATACAAGTATTCACCACTTGTGTTTTAGAAGAAGTTACAGCTACAGAAATGACTATGAGCTTCAATGAAGCAGCAGCATCTTGCACTGCCTGGCCAACCTGTTCAATTATTCACCTCCTCCACATTTATGTACCGATAACAGTAATTATGAACAGAATTATAGATAAGATGCAAAAAAATCCAAAGGAATTGGTAGAAAAACAGAATTAGCTCTTATTTTCTTTTGGAAAAGCGACATTTGTCTCTGGTTTCTTCAAATATCTCAAAGCAAATGACTGTTTTAGAGAATAGTAAAGTTGCTAAAGTATCATGTCCTGAACTTTGTTGATGCCACTTTATAGCTGCATTTGTTTCCATCCGCCTTAACTCCCTTCCAGATTGAAGCCCCTTGAGTACAGCGCTTTGTCTTTTCTTGTAGCATCCCCATAATTATTTGCATTCAGTAAGAGCCTCATAAATGTTTTCGAAGTGAAAAAATTAATAAGATCAAGAGGATTGTGACAATACTAGAAACACAAGTCCTTCATGATTTGCACCAGGTGACATTGCTGCCCAATTGGTTTATATCATAAATAAAGTACACTAGTCTTGCTGCTGCCAGAAACCCACTGCACTTCTCTGAAATGATGACACATTCAGAGAACAACTCACTTGCCCCACATGCCATTGCTATATTATGGTGTGTGAACTAGAAATAATAAATATTTGGTGCCACTGAATTAGTAGTAGAGAATTTGGGTGACATCAATGCAGAATTTTCATTCTTCATTTGTTTAACTTCTTGACACCAACATAGTTACACAACAAAATTTGTTTCAGTGACCAAGAATGTTAAAAAAAATAGTTCTTCCCATCACGAAGCCTATCAAGAGGTGGATGAAAAAAGGCAAGAATGGTGCTTTTATTTATTTTTTTAATTAATTTTTTAACTGACACATATTGATTGTACGTATTTATGGGCTACAGAATTATATTTCAAGACAGGTATACAATGAGTGATGAGCAAATCAGGGTTATTAGCGTATTCATAATCACAAAAATGTATTTCTTTGTGATTAGAACATTTGAGTTCTTCTCTTCTAGGCAATAAGTTATTTTAATTATAGATGCCTAGAACTACTGTAGGCCAATAGAACTTATATTCTCTATTTAAGTAATTTTTTCATAAACTCTTAGATTACCATGAAGTGCTGCTGTGAGTAGATTCACTCGAATTCAGCAAAATCTTTCAACAAGGTAGAAGGGTAGGGGATCAAACCCATTCTGTGATCTTCCTAATTAATTTCAAAGTAGTCTTTGTCCATGTCTGTAATATTTTTTTTTAACAAAGACAAGACTAGAGATGTAAAATTTTCAGTTTTAGTTTCAGTTGGTCCACTTGGATCCTCAAAAAATACTTCATATCATTCCATTTGTTTTCAGATTTTTACCTCAATCAATATTACCTAATATTCAGGTCATATTATTGTCAAGATCAGATGAGTTGATGCTTGTGAACCTGCTACTTGTATAGGATCCTCAAAAAATACTTCATATCATTCCATTTGTTTTCAGATTTTTACCTCAATCAATATACCCTAATATTCAGGTCATATTATTGTCAAGATCAGATGAGTTGATGCTTGTGAACCTGCTACTTGTATAGTAAAGCACTTCACAAATACATATTAGTATAATCACCATCAAGTGCACACTGGTCAAGGATGTTATCTTTATCTTTATTAGGGAGATAATTTTTTTGTTAAGTAGTGGGTTCCTAGAAGATGCTTTGTTTTGAACTGACATTGGATAGCAATGAGTTTCAAATTCCCTAAGCAATATAATAGTCATACACGCAATAGGTGGTGAAGTGAAAAGAACATTGCTTCTGGAGCCAGGAAGACTATCTTTTACAAACTATATGGCCTTAGTTTTCATTTCATCTGAGCCTCCGTGCTTTGTTTTGAACTGACATTGGATAGCAATGAGTTTCAAATTCCCTAAGCAATATAATAGACATACACGCAATAGGTGGTGAAGTGAAAAGAACATTGCTTCTGGAGCCAGGAAGACTATCTTTTACAAACTATATGGCCTTAGTTTTCATTCCATCTGAGCCTCCATTTTCTTACTTGTGAAATATAATTACCCCAAAATAGGGGTGGTATTAAAAAATAAATGGGATATGTTATATAGAACCTGGCATATAAAAGATACCAGATTAACTATGGTTTCTCTTCCCTTCTTTGCTGGTTGTAACACTAAAAGCCATAAATCATAAAATCAATGTTTGCATTAAGAAGATTATACAAAGGACTGGGCTGCTCTACAAAATCCCTTACATAAACAGATTCCATTCACTCATGAAGTTGAATGTAAATAGGAACTAAAGTAAAAACTGTAAAATCACCCAACGCCCCTACACTTCCGCCAGACACATCGTGTTCTCTAATGACTTGTTGTACTAAAAAAAAGGAGAAAAAAGCAAATCACTTTCATTCATGCTATTGATATTCTAACTGTATTTTACCACCAGTGACTTCCAGTCAATCTTCCACTTCTGCAGAATTTTTACTGCAAACATCACTCCCTTGTAAATCTTGCTCTGAAAACGGATGTGACATAGTCCTTTTCTATTTGGAGAGAGTAGAGTTTTGGAGACTGGACCATCATATTTAGGTCTAGTCCTAGGAAGAGGTCTCTTTCTGCCCAATTTTTTTCAGTCCTCATTTTCTCCTTAGCTCCCTGTTTCTTTCTCAGAAGGACTTCTGTCCAGAGTTGTGATCTTTGAACCTTCCGGAAACCAGAACACTTGAGAATACAGGTATGCAACAGCTAGCTCAATCTATTCAAAGATTTTCTAGTGTAGTGGATGAAACACTCTTTGAGGGGTGAGAGGAGGCACCGGAGAAGGAGGTATTAAGGAATCCAAGCCTATTAGGTTTTAGCATGTATAACTCTCAAGGCAGATATATGTTTCTGTGACATACACTGTATACATGATATAAGGGGGACTTTCCAATAGTAACACTGATTGGATAGTCCAAAGAGTAGACAAAGTGAGAAAAGAAAGTGTAAAATTATGTTCTACTTTGCAAAGTAATAATAAGTACATGTGCTTTAAAAATAGCTCATTCTTTATGCCTAATCACCATTGATATTGAAAATTAATATATAAATCATTACATGTCTTAAATTAATTTATATAAATATTACTAGACCAGAATATATATTTCAACCTTCTTAGAATCTTGTTTCCATAACATGTTCATTTGTCATATGCTTGTCTGCTCACAACTTTAAAAAGCATACAAGAGATGACCAATTGCTTGATTACATAAGTTAATTAGTTAATGTCTCCATATTTATTTGAATTTCTCTACTAGAACTATGTGTTTATTGACTTTCTCTGCATATGTTCTTATAATATGAAACAAATATAAATGAAATAGAAATACAAATAAACACAACTTTCACTAAATGCACTAAATCACAAAAAAAGTGGATCCAAAATTTGTCAAGTTCTTACTGCTGTATATTTTTAAATATATTAAATGGTACTTATATTTGGCAATAGAATGTTCTTCCATCATGGTTTGCATAAAGGAGAAAAAAAAATCACCTTGACCACAATATTAAATTGGCAAACATGAAGAGATTATGCAGAGCTGGAAGTACTCTACTGATAATTACTTTCCTATATTTACCAGCTATTTCCATAATTCCTCTACCTCCTTCTTTCAAGTCAAACTCTTAAATTACCACAACACAATGCATGGTGACTATCATATACACAAAGAATAAACAAATGTTCCTTTGGATCTGGAGGTAGTGAGTTATTAAAAGGGATAAAAAGGAAAAGAAACAAGAAAAAGTCTTTGTTTTTATTACTATTATACATGAAGTAAAGCAAGGGGACATTTTTGCCATACTGCTTTTTTCTTCTTTCTATCTTTACCTTGGTGTGTATGTTTTTCTCTGCCCCCCTCCAATTCCACATTAATTCTCCAGCAGCTCATACGTATGGTTATGTAAGTCAGAGCCTTCATTTCCAATAATTTCCCAACCAGAAGACATGCTTCATTTTTTTAACTGGATCATAGCTAAAAACGCAGATGAAATCTGGGCCTGTTAACATTTGATCTGGCCTCAGACAGGAGGAGCAAGGTGGCATCAGCCTCCTCTGATCTAGTCTGCAGCCAAAGAGTAGCACCAGTACACAAGTGACATGCATATCACATGTATCAAAGTGGAAGCTCAATCTGTAAGGCAATAAGACTCTCTCCCATCCCAGCATGGGTGCTGGCCCTGAGCTGCAGTTCCAGTAATTGACATAGTTGCCCAATGCTACAAAACAAACTCAGAAACTATTCTCATTAGACATCCCTCTGCTTTGTGACTCTGTTATTGTAAAACCCAAACACTGAGCCCCATACCAGCGTGGCTCTGTTTTTAATTAGTTCTGATGGCATTGGGCTGTAAGCCAAAGAAAAAATGAACTTCCTGTGACTGAGGCTTGTTGCTCAGTATGTCGCTTCCTTCTTAGAGAGATTGTTTTCACAACATTTTATGAAAAGGACTACTGACAGAAATAATATAAGTTTTTACTGCTTTTGATATTTTTTTCAGGTCTATAAAAAGCAGCCAATAGTCTGATTTGTACAGTTACAATGCCATTATTTAGTCTTTTGTGTGACCCAGTTGACTTGTCTTTTGATTAAAGACATCCTACCCGATTAATTTTTTTAAAGGAGAAAACACAGGCTTCTGTTAAAATTTTAAGACCATGAATGTTTTAGTGTTTCCACTAAATTAATTTGGTGATATATTTTTTACTGCCTGGGTCATTGCCGGCATAATGTTAGAACTGAGATGCCGGTAAGGTCACCGTCTGAAAACAAGGAAGTAAAGGGCAGATGGAAGCTCTAGACTGAGAAGGAACAAATTAGATAAGCGCTGGAATCCTATACAAGATGAACTTTCACTGGCCACTGATTTTCACCTGTCTAGGACCTTCTGAAAATTCTTCCAATATGGAGAATTTTTCAACTTATGAGTCTCTCCTCCCCAAGTTTGAAGCTGGACATTTGCTTTCACAGATTCCCTTGTAATTTGTCACGACATGTGACTTAGGCTCTGCCAATTAGGCACACCCACTCACAACTTCAATTTGGAAGAAAGTAAAATGAGAAAGGAGATACTATGTGGAATTTATTCTGGCAAGAGAGGCATTGAGATATTCAGCATTCAAGAGCAGCAGAGGCCCAGGTTTTAGCTGGCACTCTGAATCAGTGTCAACAGCACTGTACAAAGCTTTGTACAAAGGTGGCAGTCACTGGATCTCTCCTGAATCAGTGCAGCAGTGCAACTGGGTACCCTATCTGGGTGCATAGCTTTCAAATTTGACAGCCTGGCCCTCTGGAGATCCATCGAGCTAGTCAATCATCTTTAACAAATTATGTCTCTACTTACATTAGTTGGAGTGAATTTTGTTGAAGGCAATCAGGAACTCTGATTTGATTCGACTCTATGCTTCCCTCCCAGTGAAGAGGCAATGCGATGGCTTTAAGTACTGGTGAAAAAAGTCTTTGGAATCAGCAGGACATGGTTTGCAGTCCTAATTCTTCCATTTAATAGCTGTGTGAACTTGAGACAATTGCTTAACTCCTCTGAGCATTTCTTCATCTGAAAAGTGAGGATTATAATCCATAACTCAAGAGGTTCTTGGGAAAATTTAGTAAAATATGGTTGCAACTATTATCATTACCACTAAAAGAGGCATTTATAAGATTTTTTAAAATTCCTTTTAGGCATGGGTATAAATTTTATTTTAAATAAATGCATTTACTTTCCCTGGGTCCAAGCTTAGAGAATCACTAGATCATAGAGACACAGGAGATCCAGGGTTTATTGCAATCCTCCACATGCCTCTGAAAGGGTAATTGTCTACAATTTTCTGTAAAAGACCAGAGAAGACTTAATATTTTTCATTCAGATCTTATTCATACATACAAATATTTTCTGACAAAACCAAAACTATCCCTACAATACTTATGCATCTGTTTCTTTTGAACACATTTTGTAGCCTGTCAAAGTTCTGTGTATCCTTCAAAACTCACTGTAATTACCACCTCCTCTCTGAGGCCATTTCCTTTTCCCCTTGGTCAAATAGGAGCTTGCCTTCTTTGAATGCTGATACCATTGTCTCTTTTGACAGTTAACATACTCTTGTTTATGTGAAGTGTAGTTGTATATATGCTTTAACTCTCCTCGCTGGCATAAACTAAGTTCCTTAAGATGAGGACTCATCTCTGTACCTCCCGTAGGCCTTAGCAAAGTGTTCTGTATGTGCTATTTCTGTATAACACATTATAACCTATTCTACTGCAATATTTGCTATTAGCTCTGTGACTATATTAGAAGCTCCTTGAAGATGAAGATATAGCTTATTTATCCTTATTTCTTCCTTGGTGCCTAGCATATATATTTGTTGAATTGAATTAATAACATTAAACTAAAATTTTCTGTATATGTCCTCCTTTTATTTTTTCCTTCTTTTTAATTCTATTCAGTTCTTCACTGATTCTTTAAGAATCTATTATCGTCTTCGGCATTTGTGCAGCCCCAGCTAGTCCTTATGACAGTAAATTCTTTCTTTGTATTCATTGCTGGCCCCTTTAATTATTGTTTTTAAATAATCTTTGCAAACTGGCTGTAAAATACTTTCATTATAGCATATGGTTTAAACCAGCTATTACTGTTTCCTCCTCAACACCTACATCTGGGCAGCTGTTGTGTAAAATGTACTGCTGTTGCTGTAATTCTTCCAACCTACTAAGGGAATTTATATTAATATATGTTCTACGACACTTCCAGTCCAAGTCTCCTCCTTGTTTCTAAGTCTCTAAACTAGAGTGTGGTGGCGAAATATTCACTTTCTCTTGTTCTGCCATAAGTGAAATTTTCTCCTCTCATTCTATCTTTTATTTTTTAAATTTATTAATAGTATATTCATTCTTACAAATCATGATATTTCCTTATGGTCTTTGCCCAACAAATTACTTCCAAAAGTCCCTCTCTCCCTTGCCCCCATCTCTAATATCCTTAGATTTATAATAGTATATTCATTCTTACAAATCATGATATTTCCTTATGGTCTTTGCCCAACAAATTACCTCCAAAAGTCCCTCTCTCCCTTGCCCCCATCTCTAATATCCTTAGATTTATTCTCTCCTTCTGGAAGTTCACCATATTGTTGTGGCCTTTTCTTTCTTTCCTTCCTTCATTCCTTCCTTCTTCCCTCCTTCCCTTCCCCCTCCCTCCCTTCCTTCCTTCCTTCATAGTTGCCAGTTATGTGTAAGAAAACGTAGTATTTCTGTTTCTTTCTCTGGCTTATTTCACTTATAATTTTCTCCAGACTTATCTATGTTGTTGCAAATGGCAGAATTTCATTCTTTTTTACAGCTGAATAGTATTCCACTGCATCTATATACCACATTTTCTTTATCCAGTTATCCATGGATGGACACTTAGGTTGGTTCCATATTTTGGCTATTGTAAATAGAGCTGCAATGAACACAAGAGTGCAGATATACTTTCGACATGGTGATTTCCATTCCTTTGGATATATACCCAGTAGTGGGATTTCTGGATCATATGGTAGCTCATCTGTAGTTGTTTGAGGAACTTCCATACTGTTTGCCATAATGGCTGTGCTAATTTTCAGTCCCACCAACAGTGCAGAAGAGTTCCCATTTCCCTGAATCTTCACCAGCATTTGTTATTCTCAGTGTTTTAATAATGGTGAGTCTAATGGGGTGAGATGATATCTGAATGTGGTTTTGATTTGCATTTCTCTGATGACTAGTGATGCTAAGCATTTTTTCATATACCTGTTGGCCATTTGCATGTCTTCCTTTGAAAAATGTCTACTCATCTTCTTTGCCCACTTTCTGATTGGATTATTAGGCTTTTAACTGTATAGTTGTTTGAGTTCTTTGTATATCCTAGATATCAATCCCTTGTCATCATCCTATTTTTTAATTTCCTTAAGGATCCTTACAATTGTATTCTCAGACTTCTCTTCTTTATCCTCCATTACATTTCTTTTGGATGTCCACAAGAACCTCACCAAAGTTGTACATGAAATTTTTTTCTAAAGTTTCTACTGTAAAACCTTTCTCTGTTCCTTTCTATATGAATTGTTCTTCCTATATAAATCTTTACAACAGAAACCACTGTGTGTCCTATTTTCTTAATGTGCCCTGTTTCAATAATCCAGTGAAGCTTAGGCTCCTAAAGAAGATGTTGAGCACCTACACAGTGACCTCCAAGACAGTGCATCCTTCCAAGTTGGGAGAGCAATAAACGGTGACAGTAAACCCACAACTCTCCTTCTTCCTTCCATCCATCTTTGCCCATGTGTTGGACCTATAAATGACTTTATTAGTACCAGGATACCTTATCTTATTTTTTAACTTTGAAATTTTCTCTCCTTGGACGATTTCCTTGGCCATGTGGTTGGTATAGAAAGTTTCAAGTCTACTGATTGATGTGATCACATTCAATGCCCTAGCCATGCCTTTTCCTGTATGTAGATCTCCAAGTATGTCTTTTGTTACCCAACACCCACTAAATGTTTATTAAACAAGTGCTATTAACCATTTTTAGAACACAGATATTTGAGAATTTGATGAGGGCTAGAATCCTCTTCTCAGAAAAAATATACATATGCACCTGCACATAAATATATGCATAAAATATGAAGGGGTAAAGAGACCCACTGAAGCCTCTCTATGGAGCCTCTAGATGGTAATCCCACTCAAAAACTCCTCTTAAAGTAGAAAAGGATTTGTTTTTAAGTACAAGGCCATTGAATTATCCATGTCTCTTGAAGCAATCTAAGAGGCCACCATGAATCATATCAAGATGATAATGGGAACGCAAGAGAGAAAATTCATCTTTGGGAATGGTCAGTGGAGAGAAAGAAAGCTGTCTGCTACTTTAAAATGTCAAAAGTGTTACTTGTTGGCTAGATGTAATGCTTCCACAAGGACAAGCATTTGGTGAGTGAATACAAACATATTTCACCCAGGAGTTAGAATTTTATATACATCGATCTAGGGCAAGCAGGACTAAGACTATGGCTAGATGTAATGCTTCCACAAGGACAAGCATTTGGTGAGTGAATACAAACATATTTCACTCAGGAGTTAGAATTTTATATACATCGATCTAGGGCAAGCAGGACTAAGACTCTATACATCGATCTAGGGCAAGCAGGACTAAGACTAAAGCAAGAAAGGTACTCATTCAGGATCATGGTGAGGGTGGGATATCAGATGTAAATACAATACTTGTGTAAACAATGTGTATTTTGTAGTACAATTCCCATATGCAAATAAGAAAGGGCCATAATTCACCTATAATAGTTCTGCTGTCTTAATACATTACCTTAGAAGATGAAGAAGAATTTAAAATAAGAAAAGTGTTCACACTCTCACACACACACAAAAAAACAAACAAACAACGACAACAACAAAAACCCCCAAAAAACCGGGGGGGGTTGGGGAGGAAGATATAACAACCACAATTTTTTTTTGAAGTTCTTACAACAAGCAAATGGAGGGGACACACTTGGGTGGGAGGGGGGAGAGGGAGGAGGGAGGGAGGTTTCGGTGATGGGACATAATAATCAACTACATTGTATATTGACAAAATAAAAATAATTTAAAAAAAAGAAAATAAAAAGATTTTTTAAATTAAAAAAAAAATAAGAAAAGTGTTGTATACGATCTGCAAAGTTAACTTCAGAAGTTTTAGCTTGTAAACTACATCACTTTAAAGGTTTCTAAAGTAATCGCCCTTAGTCTGTATAAATATATAATATATAACTATATCGAAATATGAATATACATGTGTCTGTGTGTCTCTGTGTGTATGTGCATTTCTTGAAATTTTCTAGAGATATCCAAAATATTATTAATTAGAATTATCTTAGCAGGTAAAACAGAAAGTTTGGAGAATAGAGAGACCTTTAACTTTCATATTATAGCTTTCTTTAGTATTTTAATTTGTATCATGGGAATTTATTATGTTTACACATTTATTTTTAAGCTAGCCCATAAAAGGAAGTAGACAATAAGAAAAATGTCAGTACATGTTAAAATGTGCATATCCTTAAACTGAGAAATTTTTGTCTTTTAGCTCTCTGTCCTGGAGAAATATGTGCTTGATTAAAAGGTGAACTTATAAGAAAACATCACTGTTTCTAAAAACAAACATTTTAAAAATCATATTTTATGTATATTTTATAGATTATGTTTTATATATATTATTCCAATACATATTCCTCCTATGGAATGGATACACACACACACACACACACACACACACACACACACACACATGGAAATATTCCATAGAATCTATATATTCTATAGGATACTAGGTAAAAACTAAAAAGAAATAAGCAGGATAGCAGCATGGAAAGCTCACCAAGACCAGTCAATAAGTGAAAAGGGCCAGTTGCAGAACATGACTCATGGTATGGTCTGTCACTTTATATGTGTGAATGTACAGATATATGTAGGTTAATGCATAACAGAAGTCTAGAAAGATACATTCCAAACTATTTTTAGGGAATGTTTCTGGAGAGTGGAGTGCTTTTATAAGAAAAGATGGTAGAGAAATTTCACTTTTTAGTCTTATAACTCTATATTGTTTGCATATTTTAAAGTACCGTAATATATTTTCTATGTAAAAAAAAAATTTAGATAAATAGATAAATAATAGTCAAGTTTTTTAGAAGTTGCAAAAAGCAGTAAATTATGATAACACTGATTATCCAGTTCTCGGTGTCCAGTTAAATAAGCACATTTGAAAACTAGAAAAAAAGAAATACCTGGAGCAGTAACTTTTCTTGGAACAAAACTCTAAGAATGCAGTCTGTTACTACAAAATTTGGATATGGTACTAATCAATAACCAAGACACAACTCTATATTGTTTGCATATTTTAAAGTACCGTAATATATTTTCTATGTAAAAAAAAAATTAGATAAATAGATAAATAATAGTCAAGTTTTTTAGAAGTTGCAAAAAGCAGTAAATTATGATAACACTGATTATCCAGTTCTAGGGGTCCAGTTAAATAAGCACATTTGAAAACTAGAAAAAAAGAAATACCTGGAGCAGTAAATTTTCTTGGAACAAAACTCAAAGAATGCAGTCTGTTACTACAAAATTTGGATATGGTACTAATCAATAACCAAGACATAACTTGACCATATCTATCTATATACACATTAATGTTATCATCAGAAATTTAAATCTGTGCTCCATAAACTGTTTTTCTCAATTTATTTTGAGATTGTCACCCACATTATCTGGCTTATTTGTTGTTTCAAGCTGAAAAACAGTAAGTGTTAGATATGTCTTAAAATATTCTAGCAAAAAATAAACCAGAAAATGTCTTAAAAAGCAAAACATTCCTAATCATTTTTGTACTGGCAGATTCTCAAGGGGCTGTACTTTCAGTTGCCATGTCACGGTATACCAAAGGTAAGGCAAAATACTATCTGCTAAGCCATCACGATGAGGAGCACAGCTGACTTTGTCTCCATTCTTCCCCATAAAGACACTCGCTATAAATGTGGTATCTGTTCCTTTTGAAATATCTGTCAGCATAGCCTCGTGCAGAGATACTGGTATGTCAAATGATTTTATAGATATTAGAAATTTTATTTATAAATTTCCCTGGGCAGCCAATCCTACCCAGTTGCCATGTTATTCCAAGTGGGTTAACAGACTCATATATCAACTAAGTCCACAAAAGCAACAGTCAAGCCTTCTCTGACCTATACCCCTCCCCATTACTTCTCAAACCTCATTTCCTACTAGTCTGTCCCTTTGTGCACTCCACTCCTTGCTATATTTACAATATGCCAGACACACTCCTGGGACAGGGCCTGTTCATTTCCCTCTTGCCAGGGACACTTTTCCCTCCCTTCCATCATTTAGGCCTTTGCTCAAATGTCACCTTCATAATGAGGCCTTCTATGCTTTATTTTCCTCAATAACACTTATCAATCATGTAACATTCCAAACATTTTATTTATTTTCCATGTTTTCCACAGCTTTATTTATGGTAGCTAAACAACTAAAAACAACTTAAACACTCAAAAATAAAAGAATTGAGAAATGAACTGAAACATTGAAACAAAAGTAGATTACCAAGCAGTAAAAATAATGAAATATCTGATACACACAATTGAATTCGTTTTCTATTGGTGCCACAACAAATTACCACAAATTTAGCAGCTTATAACAATACCAATTTATTATCATATAGTTCCTTTTTTTCTTCATACATTTTACTTACGTATTTTGATTATCATCTGTCCCACCCTGCCCCAATAGAATGTAAGTTCTGTTAAGGCATATATTTTTGCCTGTGTTTTTTCAATGCTCTATCGTCAGAGTTAGAACAGTACCTGACACATAACTGATGCTCAACAAATACCCCCATAAGTATAAGACATCTTATACCAATGGTAATTTTTTCCTGAATATTTGATGGAGATGGAAACTAAGAACTTCTCCCAGTTTGAAATACAAAGGGGCCAAAGCCACTTCTCCGATATACTGATTTCCAGACCAGAAAAGTGATACTAATGAATTTGATTAGTAAATTAATTGAAATAACTAATGAATGCTCAACTCCCTGGGGGAATAAATTAGAGCATGGTGCACTCCAGGTGCCAGTGCTCACAGAGCAGATAGGTGGGTTTTGCTGGTATCAATGCTTAGTCACTACCCTCCCGGCCACTCAAAGAATCTCACAAAGGTATTTTGCCCAGTTCAACAGCTGCAACAGAAGACACAGGTTGAGCAAAGTTCTACCAATGAAAAATGACCAAAAATGAACAGAAGAGGCTCAAAAAATCTGGGCCATGTCACTCTAGCAAGAGTAGATGTGGTCTTGTATTAAGATACAGGTATGCATAGCTCTAGATTTTCCAAAACATTGCAACCCCTGGTAGACTGAAGAACTGAATCATGTTTGGCCTAATAGTAAAAGGTGTCATTATAGGAACAATTGCCTACAACTCTGTTAAAGTCTCAAAAAATGTGCAGCAGCGCCACCACCACCAATGACAGCAGAGTTGAAGCAGATACATTATAGATCAAAGCACCTACCTGTCTAAAGCAAGCCAAAAGACATGTAACAAGAGATCCAAAAGTTCTACAAACAGTGCCATTATCATATCTTCTCTATTCCAGTCAGATTCACTAAGTAGGCCTTTAAGAATAAGCTTCAATATGTCGCTGACCACCACAATCTCAGAACCCAAAGAGTATTTGGTGACTTATTTTTTTGGTCAGAACTCAAGAACCCGCACTGCCTGGACATGGTAAGATTGAACTAATCCAGCCACAGTATAACTGCACAGCCAATTTTAGCACTCTGGCTTGTTAGCAGGTTATTCTCTATTGATCAATTTGAATTCAGTGATAGTGTACAGTCAGCATTAGTCATTAAACTGTCATACTCTACCTTTTCTGCCTATCTAGATAGCACAGAAACAATTATGAATGGATACTATGGCTAGCCACATGCATTCATTTCCACAACAAGGGAAAAGAATCCAGGTAACCCAAGAAAAACGACATCAGACTTTTATGTTGTTTTACCACAGAAGAAATATGATCCCTAGTCTAGGGCCCTCGAAGCAACTTTCAGTCTGTCTTTGTTCCATATTATGTTTTCCGATCTGTGCCAAGTACTTAGTAGGCCTCGTCCAAGTAAATTACCATCTCTGATTATGATTAAATAGATCTAATGCACTGATTAGAGTCTCCTCCTAAACTGCTTGCTGAGCTTCTTGCTGAGTTGCTCTTGTCAATATTCTTTACCTTTTGTATCTGCTTCCTAATTGGTCATCATTTAGAATTAGTAATGATGCTTCACATTATAGCAGCAATTTTTTTTTGAGGTAACACAAATGAAAATATTCAACTAGAAAAAGAGAGAGAGCATTCACATGTTGAAACTCAAGTGTACATCCGCATTCTGCAATCCCCAGTCCAGCTGATTGGGTGACATTCATAAAAATCAACTAGTAGCCTTATTTTATTGTTTACAATAAAAATCAAGAGAGATGTACTAGCACTATTGCAGTTTTTTTCAGCAAACAATCTGTGTCTGCCATTCTGTAGACACAGCTAAAGTTAGTCATTATATCTGTTCCAGTGAATTCAGCTAAATCATCATAACAAGCATAGTTATTGTGCTAAAAGACATTAACGGTCACCGTTTTTCATTTCCATCAGGGGGTAAAGACTGCTCTATCTTTACTTTTAATAGATGAAAATTGAACTAAAACTGGGAAGTAATAGCTCTAAATGGTAATACTAATAGCAAACATGACATCTATATAATTATTCTAAAATAAATAAATAGGGGGAGATATAAAGGCCCTTTTCATTATTTCCTAGAACAACAACAAAAGAGTCACAAACAATTATGTAGCTTTTAGAATAGATTCAGGTAAAGACACAAGACAAATGTTAGGCTAGTTCTCCAGACTCTATCAGCAGTTCAGATCAACTCCACTCCTAGTCATGGTCCCTTTGGCTAAATGTGGACTTTGTTTCTATTTCAGTCCAAGAACTTTGTGACTCATCCACCCGTGAGAGAAGTAGACAGCAATCAGTGAATTAATAGAACTTCTTACCAATACATGTATATACCAGTATCAAATAAAACCAGATTTATACTACCATTTACCATTTCAGTAATTCCTGCCAGTCTGTCATATAAACCTACTAAGCTCACCAGCATTCATTTACAGGCTAAAAGAAGATCAACCTTATCTTGTTAAATAAAAAGATAATAATCTACCTTTTATGTGGTGCCTTATATCTTAAATCACTATATTGATATAATATACTTACTATACTAACTGCAATAAGGATTTTGTTTGTTTGTTTGTTCTTGTTTGTTTTATATCTGAAATGGCCTGACCACAGGAAGGATTTTTTACTTTTGTGGGGCCTGCTTCCTTTGTTTAACTCCAGACACTGAGGCTGGGTGCTTATCCAGAAAATCTCCCTGGAGATATATATATATATATTTTTTTTTCATATATATTTTTTCATATGGAGTAATTAAGCATGAAGATGGCTAGGAAGAACTACATAGACCAGAGAGTATAGAAATCAATTGATAACTCTGGACTGTGTCGTAAGAATAAGTCAGATTCAATCAGGAGGCTGAAAGAATTGACTTTGGCTCTGCCATTCAAATTTTCTACATATTTGTCTGACTTTGTGACAAAACCTAAATGACTGGTGCAGGTCAAGTGGTCTCAGCAGTGATGTACTGACAAAGTCATGCACTGACAATGTCAAATGGAATCTTTGTAGTTAGCCAAGTAATTCTACATATGAAAGGAAATGAGATTCTTAAAGTAAAAGGTGGGGTTTTGCCTTAATTATCTGCATGATTAACTCACACTTTCATTTCTGAGGACAGAAACAGCTTTAGCTGGGTTCAGATGATCTCTCAAAAATACAACCATCGCAATGTTGATTCAGCTTTGGAGGCTATCTCAATGAGCAGTTTGCTGGGTCAGACAAAGTCGTTAACAAATATTGGGGCAGCACACTGTGTACTTACTTCTTACCCGGGGCACAAGTGGGACCCAGAAATATGGTACATGGTCTAACTCTTCATGTAGATAAAAAGTAGCCAGGGAGCAAGACCAGCAGCAAAGAGAGGTGGAGTCACATGGTGATTAAACACACAGGCCCTAGGGCCAAACTATTGGTGTTTAAATCCCAGTGCTGCCATTTAACCTCTGATAATCTCTGATCCGTACCCACCTGTAAAATGGGTGTGACAATAGTATCTACCTCTTAGGGTTGTTGCATGTATTAAAAGATTGAATCAAAGATGGTGTGCCATCTGTATTTGCTGAATGAAGGAAAGAATGAATACTATTCTGTGCAATTTCTAAAGTGCAGTGGCTCAAGATAAAAGAATCCTGAATTCTAGTTCAGTCTCCATTACTAGTTCCTTGTGTGAGCTTAAATCAGTTACAAACTTCCCGAGCTTTAATTTCCCCTATTTAAAAATAAGGGTTTAGGCTAGATGTTCTCAACAAAATATTATAGCTTTAGTTGTAATTCTATAATTACACATTCTTAAATGAACAGAGAAAAGGTGTATGGGTGCAGGCTGGAATCACAGAAGGTTTTATTAAGGAAGTAAAGGTTATCTGAGGGAAGAGGGGAGAAATAAATTAGCAGGGGTAGAAAACAAACATAAGAGAAGACACTGCAAAGAAAAAAGAGTGGGACAGATTAGAGGAACCAACAAGGGAAAGTTCTGACCTATTTGGAGGCTTCACACAAGAAAGTAGGAGGAAGGGGGTTTTACATGAAGGATGAGGCCCACATGCATATAGGCATGGAAGAAAGGTAAAAGGATTCTCTTGTAAGTCAGTAAGAACTCAGATCTCCTACACTTTTTTTTGAGAAGGAGAATGATAGCATGAAAGCAGTGATTAAAGAAGATTAATTTGATAGAGTTATGCAGAATGAATTGGAAGAGTGAAGATAACAGATTCAATTATTCGTCCTAAAATTGGCTATTAATATCACTCAAAAAAAAATTGCAATAGATGTCATAGCTACCTTGTAACAAGTTTTGTTAGTCTATGGCTAAAACTCACATTTTAACCATATGTACTATTTTCCCTACATTGCATTGCTAAGTAAGTAATTAATAAAATCACGTGACATAATTAAAAATTAAATACATATACATGTGTGTATTTAGATCAAGCACCATATGGTAGATGAAAGTAATAAATTCAAATACTATTGTTCTGTCTACATGTCTCTCCTTACAGATAAATGTAGTGTGAATCAAGTGAAATCTTACATATTAAACAGAACCTAAGATTTCTGTATAACCCCAACTCTGCCACAAAATATTTAAGCCATCTGTGATAAAATAATTTTAAAATACTTGCAAGTTATCATTTAGCACAAGAGAAAAGGAAAGCAGATTCTAGAGACCAAAAACCATACTGTGCAATGAGCCCTGCTTGTGTTTCTTTACTGTTCGTATTAACAGAGTAAGAGTAAGCAATTCCCTGGAAAAGTTAGATAAATCTTAGCGATAGAATCAGATGATTCATTTGCTCTTAAACACTTAAAAGGAAAAGAGGTTTGGGCAGTTTTCAGCAATGTGGATATCCTATAATCTTCACATTTTTGAGAACAGGATGAATTGAATTTGGAGTCACAGAACTAACAATACAAATCAATAAATATTTCTTATACACTATCAGGAGCAATGAAGAGTGAGAAGGAAGACAAAAGAAATATACATTAAATACCAACTCTATACCCAGCGTCATGCTGGACACAACTTAAATATTATCTAATTTATTTCTATTAAAATAGCTCTGATATTTTCCTAGTTTTACTGATAAAAATTTAAGTTCAAAGTTCTAAAGAAATTCTTGTAAGTTTTCAGGGACCAAGTACTGAGCCATTTAAAGCAATTGCAGTTAATGGGTACAAAATTGTATTACTATTATTAGTAGTAGTTAAAATTATTATGGTACGGGCGCAACACTGAGGGTTGCGATCCATTGCCGGACACGAAAAAAGACAAAAAGAAAAAAAAATGGTTATAATAACTATATTCTATAGGTTCAAAAAGTGGAGTAGAGACATGGACCATATTTTTAAAAATACCAAAATTGAATTTTCAGAGATAAAAACTACAACATATTAGAAGAAAAATAAACTGGTTGGGATTAATGGCAGATTAGATATTATGGAAAGAAAGATTAGTGAATTCAGAGACATAACAATAGAAACTCTCCAAAATGAATTCCAGAGTGAACAGAAAATCAAAATGAAGAAAATGGAAAAAAAAATAATATTGTTAAAATGTCCCTACTACCGAAAGTAATATACACATTCAGTGCAATCCCTATCAAAATTCCAATAGCATTCTTCAGAAAAATGGAAAAGAAATCCTAAAATTCATATGGTACTACAAAAGACCCTGAATATTGGAGGCATTACACTTCTTTATTTAAAATTATATTACAAAGCTATAGTAATCAAAACAGTATGGTATTGGCTTAAAAACAGACACATAAACCAGTGGAACAGAATAGAGAACCCAGAAATAAATTAAAACATATATGGTCAACTAATTTTCAACAAGGGCACCAAGAGGACCCAATGGGGAAAGGATAGTCTCTACAATAAATGGTTCTGGGAAAACCGAATTTTCACATGCAAAAGAATAAAATTGGGTCCTTATCTTACACTATACACACAAAAAACCCCAACTCAAAATGGATAAAACATCTGAAACTAAAAGACCCCTAGAAGAAAACATAGGAGAAAAACTCTTTGACATTGGCCTTGGCAATGATTTTTTTGGATATCACACTGAAAGCTCAGGCTACAAAATTAAAAATAAATAAATGAAACTACACCAAACTTAAATGCCTCTGCACAACAAAGTAAACAATCAGCAAAATGAAAAGGCATCGGTGGACTGGGAAAAAAATGTACAAACTCTATATCTGATAAAGGGTTAATATTCAAAATTTATCAAGAATTCATACAACTCAATAGCAGAAAAGCAAATAGTTAAAATGAAAAATTCGGCAAAGGACCTGAATAGACATCAGTAAAGGGACACAAAAATCAACTACATTGTATATTGATAAAATAAAAAATAAAATAATATATTTTTAAAAAGAATACGTAAAAATGGGCAACAAGTATATGAAAAGATGTTCAACATTACTACTCATCAGGGAAATGCAAATCAAAATTACCACTTCAGTCCTATTAGGATGGCTACTATCAAGAAAATAAGAGATAACAAGTATTCGTAAGGCTATCGAGAAAAGAAAACCCTTGTGGAATGGGAATGTAGACTGGTTTAGCCATATGAAAAACAGTGTGGAGTTTCCTAAAGGAATTAAAAATAGAACTGTTATATAATCCAGCAACTCCTCTTTTGAGTATATACCCAAAGGAAACAAAATTAGTACCTCATAAAGATATTGCACTCCCATGTTCATTTCTGCATTATTTATAATAGCCAAGATATGGAAACATCCTAAGTGTCCATCGACAGATGAATGGACAAAGAAACTTTGAAATATGTGTGCATATGTATACACACATACATATTTATATGTATATACACATATTTCAAAAAGTTGTAGAAAAATAGAACTGAAGGATAATACAATCTATCCATGAACTCTTTGAAATACCCTTGTGTGCGTGCACACACACACCAAAAATAGAACTGAAGGATAATACAATCTATCCATGAACTCTTTGAAATACCCTTGTGTGCGCACACACATTGAAATACCCTTGTGTGCGTGCACACACACACCCACACACACACACACAATTCACCTTTTTTAGAAAGGGATACTATCATTTGCCACAGCATGGATGAATCTAGAGGACATTATGCTAGGTAAAATAAGCCAGACACAGAAAAACAGATACTGCATGATCTCACTTGTACATGGAATCTAAAATAGTCAGTCTCACAGAAACAGAAATCAGACAGATTCATATATGAATAAAACTTATTTTTGACAAATATGTGAAGGCAATTCTGTGTAAATAGGCTAGCGTTTCCAAAAAGAATTTTTTTTAAAAAAGAACATCAATCTATACCTCACATCATATACAAAAATGACCTGAAAATGGATCATCAAGCTAAACACAAAACCTAAAATTATAAAACTTCTGGAAAAAAAACATTTAAAACATAACCTTGGTTTAGACAAAATTTTCTAGCTATAGCACCAAAAGTACAATTCTTAGAAGAACAAATTAATAAACTGAACTTCATCAAAATTAAAATCTTTTTCAATAGTATCTTCAAAAGACACTGTTAATGGAAGGAAAAGAAAAAAAAGCCACAGGCTGTGATATTTGCAAATCACATATCTGTTAAAAAACTTGTGTCTAGCATACAAATGGCCAACAGGTACATGAAAAAATGCTCAGCATCACTAGTCATCAGAGAAACGCAAATCAAAACCACATTCAGATATCATCTCACCCCAGTTATACTGGCCATTATTAAAAAGACTGAGAATAACAAATGCTGGTGAGGATGCAGGGAAAGGGGAACTCTTCTGCACTGTTGGTGGGACTGAATATTAGGCACAGCCATTATGGAAAACAGTATGGAGGTTTCTCAGACAACTACAGATAGAGCTACCATATGATCCAGCAATCCCACTACTGGCATATATCCAAAGGAATGGAGATCATCATGTCGAAGGAATACCTGCAGTCCCATGTTCACTGCAGTTCTGTTTACAATAGCCAAAATATGGAACCAAAGTAAGTGTCCATTGATGGATGACTGGATACAGAAAATGTAGTATATATACATGATGGAATACTACTCAGCCATAAAAAGAATGGAATTCTGCCATTTGCAGCAACATGAATGAGTCGGGAGAAAATTATGTTAAGTGAAGTAAGCCAGACTGAGAAAGAGAAATGCCACATGTTCTCACTTACAACTGGGTGCCAAGAAGAAGGGAGAGAGACAGGGAAGAAAGGAAGAAAGGAAGGTAGGAAGGAAGGAAGGGAGGGAGGGAAGGAGGAAGGAAGGAAGGAAGGAAGGAAGGAAGGAAGGAAGGAAAGAAAAAGAAAGAAAGAAAGAACCACAACAATTCATTGAACTTTCAGAAGGAGAGAACAAACCTAATGTTACCAGAGATGGGGGGAGGGTTGTGGAGGGACAGGTTGGGTAAAGGGCATAATGAAAAATCATGATTTGTAATAATGAATATGCTAATAATAAAAAAAAAATTTAAAAACTTGTGTCTAGAACATATAAAGAACTCTCAAACTTAGTAATAAGAACAAAATCCACTAAAAGTATTGAAAGTATGGGCAAAAGATCTGAACAGACACTTCACTAAAGAAGATATATGATGGTCAATAAGCATATCAAAAGATGTTCCATATCATTAGTCATTGGGGAAAAGGACCACAATGAGGTACTGTTACACATCTATTAGAGTGGCTAAAATTTGACCTTACCAAGTTTTAGAAAAAAAATGAGGAAATTGGGACTTTCATAAATACCAATGGAAATATAAAATGTCACACTTTGGAAAACAGTTTAGCAGTTTCTTAAAAAGTTAAACATACACGTACCATACAACCCAGCCATTCCATAATTAACTATTTATTGTGGAATACTACTCAGCAATAAAAAGTAATGCACTATGTTGGTACACATTGCATATGGATGACTCTCAAAATAATTGTGCGGAGTGGAAAAAAAAAAAGGCCAGACAGAAATGACTGCATGCTGTATGATTCCATTTATATAACTTTCTAAGAAATGCAAACTAACATAGTGAGAGAAGGTAGATCAGTGGTTGCCTGGGAGAAAGAGGCAGAGAAGAGTGTGTGAAAGAGGTTACAAAATAACGTTTGAAAGTGATAGTTATTTTCATTACTATGTTTATGGGATGGTTTTACAGTTGTCTATATGTGTCAAAATTTATCAAATTGTATAACTTAAATATCTTCAGTTTACTGTATGTCAATTATACCTCAATAAATTTTTTTTTTTAAATGGTCTAACTTCAAATCCCATTCTTTTTACCACCTCCCCCCACATCTGGCATGCAGGTTTCAATCACATAAGTATTTATTAACACTCCTATATCCCAGACCCTGAAGTTGACATTAAGAATGCAAAAAAGCTAAGTAAGATGCTAGAAAGCTTATTTTCAAAATTAATTCATATGTGGATCATATGGTAAGCATTGTTAAGCCCCCTCTCTGGTTTCACTTTATGTCTTTGGCTTTGTTTTCTTTCTTACGCTATCTAATTATATTTTCTGTATTCTTGGATCCTCTTTGAATCTCCTCTAAAATAAGATGAGATATAAATAAATTAAATAATCATACAAATGACTAAGGAATGAAATTTGCCCTAAAGAAATTTGCAGTAAAGAACAGTCAGTCAGGTACCTTACATCCTATGAGGAGGGCAGACATTTACTGTAATTATAGTGTAATTATATTATATTATGCTATGAGATTTGGCTTGTTAATACCATAGAGATAGTAATATATTTAAACTTAAAGTACTTACAAGTTTTATAGGAGGGAGCACTGGAGAGGGGATGTTTAATTCTGACAAGGACAATACAAGTTTACAAGGAAGAGATCATTTTCATCTGGGTTTTGAAGAGAACTTTCATTTGGGTTGTGCTAAATTTCAATGGGCAGAGGTGGAGAAAGAATGGTCTAGGTAAAGAGAATATCATAAACAGAGGGGTGAACATAAGAATGGTCAGTATATATTTTGGGGCTAGAGAGTAGTGTAGTGAAATGAGATATGTACCCAACATTAGCACCAGCTGCGTGGTTTTGCGGAGTTATTTAACCTTTCCAAGTTCCAGTGCCCTTAATTATGAAGTGGGAATAATTGCACTATTACATCTACCTAAAGGTAGACCTTTTTAAAAGGTCTAAAAGAGAAATAATAAACATAAAGCACACAACGTTGTGCTGGCACTTACCAAATGCTTATTAAACCAGTAGCAGTTATTATTAGTCTGAGACTAAAGTCCAAGGGTGCAAAGGGGAAGAGAAAAATTTATGTCATTCATATTTGTATACTGACAAGTTATTGCCCCTAGTAGCTTCATGAATACGTACACTCAATTATAGAATGACATCATTCTTTCTAAAACAAGTTTCTGACTTCACCTGGTCTGCTAAAAAAATTTTTTTAAGTGTAGGGGGTGGGGAGGGGAAGCACAGATGGCAATTTCATGCTTGAGAATTCAGTCTTTCTCATTCGAGTTGAAAAGATACAACAGGCCTTATGGATCTTTTCCTCTATCCATGTGTCTTTGGCTATAAAAAATATATGTAATAGTTTTATCATGATTTAGTGCTGTATAATTCTAAAGAATTCTTTTTTAAGTTTTGTAGAATCATGTTTCTGGAAAGGATAGTCTTGTTCAAACCTCACATTTTTAGGCCAATAATACAATAAACAAAAATGTCCTGAACAAACTTACCAACAAACAATCAAAACCCCATTCTGAGCTTGCTGCATACTACGTTGTGATTTTATTTACGAGACTCTCAGAAAAGAAGATCACCATAACTCCCAAATTCACTGCATCGTTGAAAATTAAACATAAGCTGAAAATGGCCACAACGAAAACTGAATAGAAACGAAAACTGTTTGGTATGATGAAGTACCATCCAGCCTGAAGGCAAGGAGGTTGAGTAGATCAGAAAAAGTTATGGGATTTATTTGCTCCGAGAAGACTAACTATATGCCTAGTAAGGCATTGGTATGCTGCTAAATATTTACATATTTGCAAATCTAAAATTTACTGTAACCATATTAACATTTTTTTCTCCATTTTTCTCTCTCAGTTTCATCATTGCGTTCTTACTCCTAATCCACATGATCTCTGGAAGTGCTGCTGATCAAATATTTTAAGAGTACTCATCCAGAGACCAGTAGTTCTTACAAAAGCAATTTTTTCTTAAGAGAACAGTGAGTAACATGAATCCTTTTAATTACATGAAAAGAGGCATTTGATTTTACATATGAGACATTATATAGATGGGCCTGAAAATTTAGAGTTATTGAGAAGTCAGCAAACATATAAAAGGAAAATATGCTAATAATCCAGGAAACTGATGCTCATGATTAGCTTTAAAATACCTAGAATATTCTACTGGAAAATAAGGAAAGTATTCTAAACATAAGTAAAAGCTTTATTTCTAATGGCGTTTGTTTTCCAAAATGGAAAAACTATATAGACAGCTACAGATATAGATAGCTATAGATGCAGATTTTTTTCCCTCTTCAGAAAGTTCAAGGAGTCTCTCTGGGACTTCCTATACTGGCAGTCAAGCTGAGAGCTTGGAAAACTTAGTAAGATAAAGAAAATTTCTATATCTCCTTTAAAACATAATCTATTTCATTAAAGACTTGAAAGGTTAGTGAAATGTAGGTTCCACCCAAATTTTTAAAAATAAATTTATTCATTCTTATTAGGAGAGGTGGGATAATCAGAAATAGAAAAATAATATCTATTCTATTAAACAACACATAGCAATTAATATGTACTGGGTATAATTCAAGTATTTTACAAATATTATCATTTAAATGAATCCTTAAGACAACCCTAAAACAAAGATTTAGTTGCTATCTCCACTTAACAGATGAGAAAACTAAGACACAGAAAGGTTAAAAAACTTGTCCAGGCTCACATAGCTACTAAATGGAAGAACTGAAGTTTGAACTCAGACCTTTTGGATCCAAAATCCATATTTGTAATCACATCACTATACTGCATATTTTTTTCTTGGAAGAGCTTCTGTGTGGGGATATGTTTAATCTTTGAACATATGTGCCTTTCCTACAGAGGCCCGAGAGAAATTTTACTTGTATGCTAGAGACCACTCACTCCACAGGCAAAAAATCAATATTTTTATGGGAGAATGTCCCTAGAAACCACCTTAAAATACCTTTTTAATTACTAATCACTTTAGAATGACTATTTGAGGAGTTAATAAGCCCACACCTCCTTTTAGGAAAGACAGGTGATAAACTTCAAGTACTGTATATGACCTCATTGATTTCATAAACATTTCTGGGAGCCAAGTGGCAGGTGGTATGCCTACCCTACAGGTGAAAACAGACATGGAGTGTTCAGCGACTTCTCCATGTCTCACAAATCGCTTACAGACAGATCCCTGAAAGGGCACTATGAACTCAGCATAACCACATGAGGCATCTGGTGAGTCTTCTCTTCTTCATCCATCCTGTTCCAGAGGAAGGAGGCCTGGTACAGTCTATGTTTCTTTGCATACGAGACTTCCTGCAGTAGAGGAATCATCTGTGACAGGCCCATAAGCAGCAAAAAAGAAGAAAAATAAGCTTCCTCAAAGAAAGCAGGCCCAGTCAGCACAAAGACTGTAGACTAGATTGTGTTGAATGTAATTGGCTCCTTCTTCTTGGTAAAGGTCAAACCGTCCTAAAATAATGATTACCCTGTTCAGGTTTTTTATAATAGACTGAAAATATGACTCAGACAAACAACCAAGAAGACTCGGCTCCTAATTTTTCAGGTTTATTAAATGGATAGTCTTTAAGCTTCCTTGAAGTTTTCTAGCATTTCCCAAGTGCTTTATTTTTTTCCTATCTTTCAACCCAAGAGAACAAAATAAACTTGAGAAACTGTATGTTGTGTGTACATGTCTGTAGATTTATACAGTCATCCCCACTTTTTCAGACAGCAAATATAAATTAACCACTAAAAATCAAAGCCAAGCAAGGCACATGAGGTTCCATTCAAGTAGCATTGCGCTGAGGCAAAGGTGAAGGTTAGCAGTCCCTCCTGATGCTTGTCTTTGTACTAATACTCCTAACTGAGTGAACATCCAGAGGACGATGCTTACTCAGGGTTCCACTTCAGATTCTAGCACTGAGGTATCTACATAAAGCAAAAGTAGTTGTTGTTGCCCTAGGCTTACTATTCCTAATTGTGTTGTTTTGTTACTCTGCTTGGTTCAGTAAGCTGAGGCATTAATTGTGTAACAGCATAGAAAATAAAATAAAAAAACGTTTGTTTAAGCAGTGGCTTCTTGGCCGCTGTCTTTGAATATCTGCAAGGCTAGGTGTCAGTAGAAATGAGTAGCAGCTATCGCCTACTTTGCAGGGGCGTGAGGGGGACCTTCTCCCATTTATTCTGTTTTCATCATTTCGTAGCAAATACTGAAATTTGTCATCCTTTTCAAGTTTCAGATCTCATAAGGATGTTGGTTTCACTTTCAGTGTAGAAAATTGGGAAGCAGTAGACTCTGTCCTCCCTATCTGTCTGTTCTGCATACTTGAATTCAACCAACTGTGGATTGAAAACAAATTGCATCTGTACTGAACATGTACAGACCTTTTTTCTTGTCATTATTTCCTAAACAATACAGTATAACAACTATTTACATAGCATTTACATTAGGTATTATAAGTTATCTATAGATGATTTAAAGTGCATGGGAGGATGTGCATAGAGTGTATGCAAATGCTATGCCATTTTATATCAGAGATTTAGTGAAAAGTCTTGGAATAAATGGAATCCCATTACTTTCAGAGTAAAACTGAAACCGCCTAAAAAATCATACAAGACTTCTGATAACATGGCCACTGCCTAGCTGTCCAGCCTTAGATTAACCATCCCCTCTTCTCCCTTAATTCAACCCAACCCAAAGTAAATACTTAATCATTAATCCAACTGGAATAAAATATGTGATCTACTTTACTCTCTGTGGTTTCCATAGTATACATGTTAGTTAGGGTAAGGTAACTGATATGACACATAATCCCAACATTTTAGTCACTTAATATGTTAAGGTTTATTTCTCACTCAAGTCACAATCCAATTCAAGTCAGCAGTGGTTCTCTGCTTCACTCTGTCACTAAGGAACCCGAGCCCCTGCCCTCAGTAGCTCCAATAACCTCTAGGGCAGCCCTTCTTGATCAAGGTTTCATGAGAGACTTAAGTTGTATACCCATAGGCATCCACTGTATGTGAAATATTAACCATTTCCTCCAAATTTATAATTATGCTAGCTAAGAAGTATCCTTGCAAGAATTTTTTTTAAAAAGTCACTAAAATATTTTTTCTACATGGATTAATTCTCTATGAACCCTTTGAGGAAGACTGCTCCAGGGCATGGTCTTCAACGTTAGCTGCCTGTTCGAATCACCTGGGAGATAAAGCTAACAGCCACTTATATGAGACCTCAGTATTTTTAGTTGGATCATTCGTATTGGAAATGGTGTGAGTCACTCTGTCTACAGTTCATTGGCTAGAACTTAGTTGCATGGCTCATCTAACTGGAATCAGGTAGGACATGTAGTTTCCTCCCATTGTCCCAGAAGGAAAAAGGAGTGGGGCTTCTCTTAGCAGTATCTGTCACATTCTGTCCTTCACTTGAAGAGATGTCTCCTTTTCTTTCCCCACCCATCCCCAGTTGTTCCACTTGGTTAGGTCTTCTTGTCCTTTAAAACAGTACTTACCTGCTCTATAAAATCTTCTCCCTCCATCTTCCAAAGCTCCACACAGAAGTATCCTGGTTCTTCTGTCTTCTCCAGCTCTGACTGTGTGTTCCTAGGGACTATTGCCCCTCAAGATACACAATAGATTCTTAATATGTTTTGAGAATGAATGATGGAAGTGCTAAAGTGTACTTCACATACATGTGTATCATAGATAATCTTGAAGACTTCATATTATCCCTGTGCCTTAAATTTAAGAAATTTAGAAGCCTTAGAAGTAAAGACTTGTTCAAAGTGGTAAAATGATAGAGATAAACAGAGATGGTCTTACATATGGTGATATAATCTAGTTTCATTTTTCCTGTGTCTTTGATCCTTCCTCTTCAAATTTATTCTTTTTTATTTTAGTAAAATTTTACAAGACTTTGTTTTTCAGGAAAGTTTTAAGTTTACAGAAAAATTGTAGAGAAAGTACCTCCCCACACCACACAAAGAGTATCACCTATCATTAACATCTTACGTTAGCACAGTGCAGATTTTTTTAAATAAAATACTTATTCATTTTACTTTTTATGTAAGCTTCAGTTTGTTCATTAGATCAAAATCAGACCAGAAGGAGAGATGCATGTTTGTAATATGAGTAGATAAATAGCCAGGCTGCGAGATGTGCCACATTCAAAAGAAACAGAAGAAATCCAGTGGTATGTAGCTTCCCAGTTGGTTTTCTGTGTAAATTTTTTTAAACCCTTGCTCTTACCTATTCAGTAGTTTCTTTTATTTAATTAATTTTTAATTGGCATTATTGATTGTACATATGTATGGGGCACATTTCAATGTATGTGTACCATGTGTGATGAACAATTCAGAGTAACTAGCATATTCACCATAACAAAAATGTATCATTTCATTGTGATGAGAGCATTTTAGCTTCTATCTTCTAGCCAGTTAAGAACATAACAAATTATTTTTAATTATAGATGCTTTCAAGGTTAAGTCTGGTGTCAACCTGATTAGATTAAGAAGTGTCTAGTAAAGCAATATTTTTAGGTGTGTTCATGAGAGTGTTTCCAGAAGAGATTAGGTAGGACTGGGTGGGAAATTTCTGCCCTCAATATGGGTGGGAACCATCCAATCCTCTGGGGGCTTGGAGAGAACAAAAAATGGAGAGAAAAGGCAAGGCTCTCTCTATATCTTCTGGAGCTGGGACACACTCTTCTCTCCTGTCTGTGGACATCAGAGCTCCAAGCTCCTCAGCTTTTGGGTTCCAGGACTTACACCAAGGACACCATTACCTTTCCTGGTTTTGAGGCCTTTGGACTCGGACTGAGCCACACTACCAGCATCCAGTTTATATACGGCCTATCGTGGGACTTCTCTTCACAGTCGCGGGAGCTAATTCCCCTAATAAATCCCCTATCATATATTTATAATATATCCTAGTGGTTCTGTCTCTCTGGTGAATCCTGCTCCACTGTAGACCACAAGAACTTATTTTTTCTATCTTGCTGTAATTTTGTATACATTAATCAACCTCTCCCTTTCTTCCTTCCCCCTTCCCTTCTCAACCTCTTCAACTTTAAAATAAAAGCAGGATGATAGATTTATAAGGAAAACCACTCTACTCCCTTTAATGCCTCAACAAAAGCTTTTCTTGCTGAAAACAGCATAAAAGCATTGTCCTTCTTTCAAAGCTCAAGGAAACACTGAAAAAGCTACGGAGAAGAAGATACTCAGTATCTTTTCCCTCCTAAAAGTTTCATTGCAGTGTTTGGACAGAATTGTAGCAGTCCTGGTTTCAACAAAACCATCTGCCATTTCTAAAATAATATATTTGTTACTTAGATAGAACCAAAAATAATCAAGTTTCACTGATGATGATGATGATGATGATGATGATGATGATGATGATGATGATTATATGGAACTTTGAACAGTGACTTCTTTCTTCTTTCCTTCCTTCTTTTCTTAAGAAATTTTAAAGGAAAATTAAATCCAAAATAATTGAAGGAAGAAAAAAATAGAGATAAAAGGAGGGAAAAACAAAGTAGAAAAGAGAAAAATTGTAGATAATTGATGTGCCCAAAATCTGTTTCTTTGGAAAAATTAATAAATTTTATAAATCTCTAGCTAGATTGATAATATTTTCAGGAAGAAAAGAGAGAAAGCACAAATTATCAATATCAGAAATAAAAATGGTGACATTACTGCATGTTCTACAGACATTAGAAGAATAATAAAAGATTATTATGAACAAATGTATGCCAAACAATGAACAATTCAGATGAAGTGAAAAATTCTATAAAAGATACAATGTACCAAAACTTCACTCAAGAAGAAATAGATAACAGGAATAGCCTTATTTTTGAGGGAGAGTGAAAAATTGTATATAGTAAGCAGAACCTCTGAATCTGATCACATATATTTTGCTTATGCTCCAAACCAGCTCTAATCCTGACTATTGACTACAAGGGTTGATATGAATCTAACTGGAAGCAATGATGGCCATTTAAATCCAGACTAAGATGACCACATCTGTGTAACCTTAGATTTGCAAATCCCCAAATGGCAAACCAATCAGCAAATTTTCAGAATTCCCAAACTCTCTCCAACTCTCTCCAACAAAGTTCAGGTCAGGCCATAAACCAAAACAAATTCAGGCAGTACCATATTAATATGATTTCAAGGAGTCTTATACTGCCACATTGGGTCCTTTAACGTGAGGCAAAACATCCTAAGAGAAACTATTAGAGAAGAGGTTTAAAATGCAAATGCCCTTAGAGGTAGGATACACATTAATGGATTTCCAATAAGACTTACGTGACTGATTTAAAATATCATTTTCCAAAAAACATTTTCTGGTAAGGGTCAGATCTAAATGCCTGAAGAAGCAAAAGAATGGCAAAGAAAGGAGAAACTAGTGTAGACATGGGAAGTTAATGCTGAAACAAGTTTTATTTTTACTTGAGTTTGACAAAGGTAAATGTTACCATTGTGCAGGTGCCTGGCTAACATCGTAACATCTTCCCTAGGGCCCAAGAATTTCCCTATGAACTACTAGGTGAGTTTTCATAATAACACTTTATATACACCTCTTTCTCTTATTCAATTCTGTATTGCAGAATCTCATTTCCAATGTTGACTGTGTTATTTACTTACATAAAGCCATTTTATTCTTATTTCCAAATCTAGGGGTTTTCTTATTCTATTTAAATTTAAATGAAAATGGATATATCCAATCCAAATAACCCTTTTTGTTCTTTTGTCAGGATTAGACATATGATAATATTTTTTAAAACATTAAAATGAAGTGAAGGTTTCACATATTACTTTTCCTTGGAGCACTGAGAGATTTATTTTTAACACCACAATACACTTGCCTATGAAAACACAGGTAATAAATTAATATTGGTAGTCCTCTAAACAAATTTTGACAGTTTATATAGAGCCAAAGGCATATCTGGTATTTTTTAAATTCACAACAATGAACACAGAATGCTACCCAAACTGTCAAAACTATTTAATTAGATGAGATGTAAATCTCCTCTAAGTAATTCACTACCGAGGTCATTTATGAAGACGAACTTTGCTTATTACCCTTTTATAGGAGACTAATAGGAGGCCATTATCCTTTTGGAGTGGAGAGATTCACAGACATACCTTCCATTAGCATTAATAGGTGTCCACGTAAATCACCATACACCAATAGCTGAAGTGACCTCCCCCATCTATTGAGTAATTGGCTACTTCAGTTAAAAAATAATTTGGGGATGAGGAAAAAAAAAGGAACATTCTTAATGTAATTATCTTAGGTTAAGACTACATTAAAATGACATGGTAAGGAATTATGGGTGGCCTGGCACTTCATTTGGCTTTTATTTTCCCCACTTCCTAAATTAATCATAAGCATAACAATAAGAAAGCAAGCATAAAGGTGGATTAGAATGACTGCTTTTCAAAAGACAGGAAAGTACATTACATGATATGTAAGCACATTGACATAGATCATTAAATTAACAGAATGGAGTCACAATAAAAGCATATTGTTTCCTTCATATGGCAAATGTTTGCTACACTTGTACCTTAGACTAACACAGGATTTGCTTAACATTTAAATTGTATTATTTTAAGAAGTACAATGTCTTCCAAATGTTCTATTACTCTGCATATTTTTTTTTAGTTCCATATTACTATTCATGCATATGGGCTTCTCCAGGTCCCTGGCACAATTTTATGTACCTTGAAATATCATGTGCAGATGGTTACATTTTAGTTTTTCATTTTGCACATAGAAGAACTTTCATGTACAGCCGGGTTTAGCATGTCAAGTTGTGTCATGTGACAAATAGTTGTATATAAATAAATTCACCAGCTACACTTTAAAACAAAACAGAAATGTTTAACTTCTCAGTAATAGGGTATCATAAATCCAGGAGTCTTTCTATATCTGGCAGATGATTTTGTAAGACTTGGATTCACCACTCACAAAGTAAGTTATATCTTCACGGTTTAGATAGACAAATACCACATAATCTCTGCTCAGATTTAAAATGCATGCCTGTGTAATATACATTTGCAAATCTGTCCTAGAAATGTTCTACTACAGATCAGATGCCTTGTTATTGAGAAATCAAACAGTTCTTTAAATAGAGGTTGAAAACGCGGCAGAAGCTAATTTTTGCAGCACAAAACTAATTGTGTGTTTTATTTTCATTTAACAGATTAAATATAGCTCTACCCTTTACTTTGATTCCTCTTCTGTTTCTTACAAATGCGACAGTGTCAGAGTACATGCAGGGATTCCACTTAATTAAAAAAAAACATAGTCATGGAAAGAAAAAAGAAAAGAAAAGGAACAACAATAAAAACAAAACAATTTATAGGGTTCTAATTACTGGCATTTAACAAAAAGCATCTCTAGGGAATTTTTAGGGAACTATTTTATGGTTCTCACAGTGGATGCTACATATTCCTTTATTTTAATATTGCATTTATAGTAAAATCAAACATATAAAAGAAAGCCTGTACAGGAAGGAATCAGAAAAAAGAAGGAATGGATGACTGCCTCTTTGTGACATATTTTCTCCCTCAGCCTTGCATATTTGCATTAAAGTGATTGTGAATAATGTACATTTGACCAGCGCTGTCTGCAGAACTAATGCCTATTAAAGGGATGGGAAGTAGCATATGTTGTGCCTAGGGCAGAGAAAGTCCAATCACCCCCACTGTGAGAGTCTCCAACTAAAATGCAGGACAGCCTGGGATTTATCCTAAATGAACCCAGCAGGGAGAAACAGGACACAGTCCCCCGGTCCACATTTAAGCTTCTGAAATAAGATTTTTAGAGTTTGCTTCCAAAAAGAACCCATAATCTCTATCATTTCATTTTCACAGAGAATTGAATTTTTGTTCTCCTTTGTCTTATCTACCTATTGTACAAAATTTCAAGAGAAACCATTACAGCAAGAAATCAGACACAAGCAATCAGTCGTTACAGAATCAAGATGTATGCCCTTTATTGCCATTTTAGCAACTCTCTCCTCTGCCTGAGCTATTCCCTAGCAATATCTGACAAGGCACAGTTTTGTCAGTAATTGCAAAATGTTTTGGGTTTGTGGTTTCACTTTTATGTTCTTGCACTCTACTAGAAATGCTCTGCTATTTAAACACATTGCAAACCTTCTTAGTCCTGTTACATAATCTTCCTGTGACCTCTAGCATTAGGTTCAGATTCAAACTAGTTTTCCTTTTACCTGTGTTAACTTGATAGCTGAAAAATAGCAATTACAAAAATGTAAGAGAATAACAAAATCGGCTGAATTAGAGAAAAAAAAAAGTTGCCAAATTGTCATGTTTGGATTGGTAGGATTGCCTTTTGCCTCATTAGCTGCAGTATTAAAGGGGGGAAAAGAGTAGAAAGTATATCTATAAATTCAGATCATCCACTTGGTATTTATGTAGCCCAAAGGGGGAAGGGTAGTAAATATAAAATACAATTGGAAAACTTGTAAGCTGTATCACAGCTTGATACAAAAAGAGTCTGTGTAATGCTGAAAATAATACAGAGTTGATATGATATAGATTATCTTTTCTGCTACTCTCTTAGTGTTTAATTCCCATTCAAATTACTGTGAAGACATTGTTATGTTTCAGAATGGAAGAAAGCTCCAAACCATTGATTTTAGTTTATTGGCCTACTCCTTGGGGTAGAAGGGTGGCAAAGATTGCCCTGTTTTGATAGCTTATAAAGACTTCATTCTTTGAATGGTTAGCTATTATGAAGAGTTAGATACTCTCATGGAAATTGTTTTGAAGATTTAATTTTATTTCTTTGAAATCACAGCCTGAGTTTGTAGAACGAAGTCCTCACCTCTACCCTACCCCTCACTACCCCACTGACTTCACGTTTCTGATTTACCAGAGACCCATGATGACTCATTCTGGCAAGCTGGGCATCCTTCATTTTTTCCCTGATTTGTCTTCTCTGTCATCACCCAATGATGACTCCTTAGAGTGTGCAATCACTGTAGTTCCTGAGATAAACCAAACCAGCCTTGGAGAAATTTCATTTAGGGCCATGATTTAGTGTCTCAGATTTAGGAGATGTCAATTCCCTATCAAGATTATAGAGCAGCTTTTATCTGTTCTGCAGTATTATAAGCACCTATAAATTTTGGAGAGGGTAGTTAACATAGGGGGTACCTCCAAAACATGTTACCAAAAAAGTAACATAAAAGTTGCTTAACACTATCCTATCAGAGGCTCAGAAATACTGGTTGTTTGATTAATTAATTGAAACAGATTACTCTTCATCTTATAATCCATTATGAGAGTATTTTCTATCTTAATCTTACCATTGGTGCTGTTATTATACTAGAAACTGAAGAGAGAAGGTGTCATTTATTCATAATTTTGGCAAATATTTAACAGGCATCTGCTGGCACCAGAGGAAATTAGGGTCCTCTATTTCCATGAACTTAAAGTCTAGTGCTGGAGATCTAGACAGTTAAACAAACATTTGTCTGATTACAATACATTATGATCATGCTATGATAAACTGAGTAATATGAGGTTCTATGGGAGTGCAAAGTAGAGAAAAAAAAGTATAAAATTTAATGATTTTCTTAGAGGAGCTTTTAAACTTGTTGCCAAACATGCAAATTGCTTTACTATCCCACTCACATAAATGTTGCCCTTGTTATTGTTATTTTACCAATAATAATAATATATTACAATTTATTTCCTTCTTAGGCATTCAGGGTTAATACTACAAGTAAATTGGGAGTTGGCAAGCATTAGATCACTACTCTCTAAAGGAAGTTTTATAGCAGACATTCTCCTTCATATGCTTAATTTCAGATACTTTGGTCATCCCACATTCTGCTGCTGGGGCTAGTAGAAGTTTGTGTTTTGATGTATTACATTTGTCATCACATGCCCTCAAAGTACCCTCTCTTCTCATACATACTGCTTTATTGCAGCACAAGGTCTAAAATCCATGAATCTTGCTGTCTTCCAATAGCTCCCTTCCATAACATTGCGACCTGTGCAGAATTAGAGCTAATAATTCAACCCAAAAAGGATAAAAATCATAAAGCGACTGGCTTGCTTCCAGATTCCACTATAGCATTTTTAAAGCTGGAATCAAATATTTTAAGGAGTGCCCTTTATGAGGCAGAATTAAGGCTGAGTGTGGCTCAGTAAGGAGCCCTGGGTTCTGGTTTTGCTTCTGCTACAGGTCCAAGGAAAGCAATGAGTCTCTTCTGGACACAATTACCTCGTCTTTAAATGGACGAGACATGGACTACAAGATCACTTAACATTAATATCAACTCCCATATCCTATAAATGAATTTTAAAATAAACTAGATGAACTTTTTGTTCTTTTAATGTTCAAAACCTTCATCCATCCAAAGTCCTTAAAGAACATTTTAAAATAAGATTTCCTACAGCATTCTAATGTATGTACACGGCCAAGAAAGGCATACTCTCCAATTTCTGATATAAAAATTTTTAAGGATTTATCTATAAAATTTTCCAAGAATATACAGTGACTCAACTGAGTAATATAGCACCAGATCCTTATCTTCTCAAATTTTAAATAAGAAAGCAAAATATTCCGTAGGAAAAAACATTTAATTCTTTCATAATTTCCTCTAATTCAGTTAATAATCTGATCTTCAGTATGACTGGATAAAACACTAAGTATATTTGGCTCTTTGACAGATAAAGTAGTTTCATTGGCCAAAAGTTATAGTTAAAGGAATTAGGTGTTCATCAGAGCACCAAATGGACCACTCAGAAAGCACAGACTGACACTCCCATGTCTCTGTATTTGATAGTGATGATCACTCCTGGCAGGCAGGAAAGCTAGGCCGGTCGAATTTCAATATTACCTCCTCTCTCTTCCCCTCTGAATGCTAAATATCCAGACATTACCATTCGGTCTGCATGCTTGGAAGTTTCCCTGAACTGGTTGGCAAAGTAGCTACATACTGTCCTTAAGATGAATATATGTACTAAACTTGAAATGTCTCTAGCCCTCAATGGAATACTGAGAAAGCAGGTTATATCATAGGACACAACTTGATGACCACATAATCCAGGACATAGATTTTAAAAATGTAACACATCGCATCCAGCCCAGCAAGGACTGTGCCCCTCCACTGCCAGAAGCCCCAGGGCTGCTGAGCTGGTGGGGTTGGGGCAAGGGGGAGGAGGCCATGATATCAGCCACACCCCACTTCTCACAAACAGGCCAGCAAAGGATCCAGACGTGGGCCAGCCCTACTCCCTGTCCTCCTTCTACATTCTCCCCTCCTTCTTCCCACCGCTCTGCAACAACATCCTAATGTAAAAATAATAAACAAACAAACAAACAAACAAATAAATAAAATAAAAAGGTGACACAGGTACTTTGGCACAGACAATTTCCATGTCCTTTGTCTCCATCCTGCCTGTCTGCTGCACATTTTCTAAAGTGCATACAATCAATTAAAACCTGCACCAGGAACAGATTCGGATAAATGCTGTATTAGGTTGCATGTAGGAGACAAGGGTAGGAGACAAGGATAGGAAACAACATATTTCTTGATATCCTGCCCAGGTGTCAACTCAGTCCTTTCAGTCACTTTTCCCCAAGTTGGAATTCAATCACCTAGAAAATGTGACTACCCAGCACACAGAAGTTTAATATTTTAAAAACATATTTTCAGTGGCAATTATTGTGTCACTTGTGTTTAATGTAAACATTTTGTAACTAGTTCAGATCTCAGAGAATATTTCATCTTTTGTGATTCAGTGCTGCCCAATGCTTTTGATCTTACCAACTCCGTACCCCCTAATCTGTACTCAGTAGGATTAAAGCTTGGGACTGGTCACTGTGATACTTGTCTGCAATAAAGACAGTTCAGTAATAAACAAATTTAAAAGAATAAACCCTCTTTATCCCAATTTTTCTCAGATAAATGAAACAATAACTAGATAATCAAATATTTTAATTCCTTTATACTGAAAGCATATGGAGTCTTCATTTCAAGTAAGACTCTATTTTTATTCCAAGAACAGAAGACAATTTTTCTGCTTGTTTTTGTTTTTTTAAATAAGGCCTTATGAACAGATTATGTAATTATTTAACAAGTATTATATGGAACTTACTATGTGTTGGATATTATTCTAAGTGCCTATAAAATCAAATTTATTTAATCCTTATAACAATCCCATGTGGTTCTATGATTATCCCCATTTTACAGATGAGGAGACTGAGAAACACAAGTTAAGTAACTTTCTGAAGGTCACTACCCAATAAACCACAGCAGTAAGACTCCGCAGTCTAAATTCTCAAATCTCAAAAGATGATTTAAATATCAATAAGATAATGTGAAAAATGAAATGCATTTTATTCCCAATGAAAACTGGAACCATCACTTAATCTACTAAACATAACTTCATCAACCATGGAATCATGCTTTCTCATGGCTCTTCTTCAAATATTTGAGAGAACATGCTGAGAAAAGTGCCATTGTTTCTCAGAAAGTCATTTCATAGTCTTTCTGCAAATCTGTGATGAGTACTTATGAAACTTTTGCCATATTGATTTTTGGAAACGGGAGAATAATGAGGAAAGGATTTTCTAGGAAGAGAAAATGGAGCAGCTACTCTTATTGTTTACTATCTTAATTCACACAACTGTGTGTATCGATTGCAATAAGGAAAAACAGGGGAACACAACACAAATTGAAACATTTCTCCCTAGCATACAAACCAAGTCCTGATTCCACCATTCTGGGACTGCACTATTCCATCATGTTGAGCTTTCGTTTTTCTTTTGAAAGTATGGCTAAATATCTACCTCACAGTGTTCTAGTAAGGACAAATTGAAATAACATAAAGTGCTTTGCAAAGTTCCTGGCATAAATAAGCTCTCCATAGATACGCAAACCCTTTCTTTCAATGTAGAAATAAGAGTTTTTCAGTTTGTACAATTACAGATAGATCTACCATATGGCCCAGATATTCCACTGCTGGGAATATACCCAGAGGAATAGCAATCATCATGTTGATGGGATACCTGTACTCCAATGTTTATTGCAGCACTATTTAAAATAGCCAAGAATTGGAACCATCCCAAATGTCCATCATCAGATGAGTGGATAAGGAAACTGTGTGTATCCACACAATGAAATACTACTCTGCTATAGAAAAGAATGAAATACTACCATTTGCAGCAACATGGATGGACCTAGAAAAAATTATATTAAGTGAAATAAGTCACGCACAGAAATAGAAATACCACACATCCTCACTTATTTGTGGGAGCTAAAAATAAATAAATACACAAACAAATAGGGGGAGGGGAAGAAGACACAACAATCACAATTCCTTGAACTTGTTAGGACAAGTTAACAGATATGATGTTGATGGGTAGGAGGGGGGAAAGAGAGGGAGGAAGGAGGGAGGAAGGAATTGGTAAAGGGACATGAAAATCAACTACATTGTATATTGATACAATAAAATAAAATAAAAGAAAGAGTTTTTCAGTTTGTAATATAGAGGGAGAATTATTAAGCTTTAAAAAAAAAACACAGTTGGATAAAACATTGATTCAGTTATTCAGCAAATATTTATCAAGCACTTACTGTGTTCCAGGCACTATTATTATTTCAAACATAGTAGATGAGAATTCCAGAAGATTCAAAGGTTCCATGGGTACTTGTTTCGATGTTTCTAGTGTCTTTAGAAACAAATCTGCAAAGGAATGACTCCATCACTTCTCATTGTTGTTTCTTTGACAGAACACACAGTTTAGTTCAACAAGAACAGAGCATCCTGTGATTACTTTGTTGATCCGTTGGCTTTGTAGGAAAATCATTTCTGAATCATCACACAGTTAAAAAGGAGCACAAGACTTGGTCCTCAGGAGCAACTACAAAGCATCCAGGAATGAAGAGCCACCTGAAGACCAACACCATTCAATTCCTCAGCATGCGGTGGGGCTATCCCTAGAGATCAACAACAGCCAAACACCCTTGCAATACACAATGTCTAATTTGATCATTGGCATTAAAACAATGCCTTTCAGGTTTGGTCTATTTTGCTAAAAATCCAAGAACATTTATGTTTTTTCTTTTTTTTTTTCATTATGCAGGTTTGTTACTTGAGTTTTTGACACAACTATTAATGAACTTGAAAGCTCCATAGAGAAGAATAAAGCAAACGACCTCAGACTTAAACCATTTCTTCCCACAATCTGACTTGCCCCTCAAATGGGAGACAGGTGCTGCCTGTGTCCACTACCTGTGTAGGACAGAAAGACAGTTTGTTCTTTGCAGGATGGCTCTTTTTAAACATAATTCTTTGGTTCACAGCCACTGTGTCTGTTTACAGAGCCTAACACCAATAGCTCAGCCCTTCTCCTCACTGTCTCTGCACTTCCTTCTTAGTTCTAACTGTTGCAGATTGAGAGATATGGCCCCCTTGGTCCATTCCCAGCAGTCATTCATATCATGACTCCACAGATAGCTACAGAACACCTAGTGTGTGCTAAGTGCTGTATACTGTGGAGAGTACAACGGTGCCTCAAACAAAAGCCTTTATTCTGGTTGGAATACAAGACTTAGATTAAATTTCTCCTAACAATTCAAAAGGGTACATAATTAAGAACCATTGCAAAAGTGTGCTACCTGGTTCATAGTTCTACACTGGCCCCTCCAAAGTCCCTGTCAGAGATCTCAAAGAGCACTCCTTAGGACATGCTCCCTGCTGAGCACTCCTCACTATATCTTCAATAACAGTCCCTCTGCACAGGAGATGCTGCTTTGCTATACTTTATATTCTATCCAAATTCATTTAATAATATAATCTCTCTCAGAGTTGCCCCAGGGCTTCCAATGTCTCCATCTGAACTCCAAGATGAACCCCTAGAATTTATTCCTGCTGCTAAATCTGTCAGTATTTCCACAGATTCCTTGAAGGGTTATACTTTGGCTGTACAATCTCACTTTAGGATTAGAAGATTTTAACGGAGAGACACTACACACACATAGAAACACAGACATAGACACACACACACACACACAAATAAATAAATAATCTTTGATTGTCTATTCAATGCAGACAACATAAAAATATCAGAAAACCCAACATTTTAGAGCCAAAATGGTCCCAACGGAATTATGTAGAATATCCTTTTAAAAACATTATTATTCTTATTTTACAGAGGAGGTTCCAAGGCTCAAAGAGATTGGGTCTTACCCCAGTTTATCGATCTCTGTGATAGTTATAAGTGAATGTTCTAACTTATTTATTCTATTAACATATTTAATACTCTGAAAACTTTTTGCTATTTATACTTAACATGTACTTATAAAATTAAAATGGTTCAGGCATAATTTTTGTTAACCTACTTTTACTTCAATGTTCATATCTATTTTTTTTGCTGCTTCTTTCCAAAAATGGAACTATTGGTTCCTCACACACCTTCTTAATTCAGGTAAATTCAATTTAGCCAATAGGCAATAAATACTTATGCCAGGCCCTAAAAATGCTCATTCTATAGATATTAAATCCATAGGTCTAAAAGATTCCAGCAAATAAAAGTTTTGACCAATTTGCAAGTGAATGCAAAGGTGTAAATAGTCATTGGAAATGGTGCAGTGTGTGTCTTTACTTCTTATCTGACCTTGGATCCTATAAGGATGAATGCATTGAGAATTCTTTTGAAGAAAACAGTATGGTGGGTCCTAAAAAAATTAAAAATAAAACTACCTTCTGATCCAGACATCCCACTTCTGAGTATATATGCAAAGGAAATCACATCAATATCTTGAAGAGATATCTGCACTCCCATGTTCATGGCAGTATTATTCACAATAATATACTCATGATTACCAATGGAAGAGTCGTGATTTTTAAAATGAATACATTGCTTAAACTCCATTTTTTCTGATCTTACCTCCAGTTTCCCTGGCACTGCATCCAAATTTCACCTATGTGCACAATAGGAAATACAAGGCAGACCATACAATATTTTATGATTAAAAATCCTTTTGCAGATATGTCAGCTCTTCAAAACTGCTAAAGCCAACTTTTCAGCAGTATACACACTCTACAGTTGAAATCATTTCTATATATCTGTATTACAAGGAACTGACTTCCTTTTTTTTTTTTGGCATCTGGCCGGCATGAGATCTCAACCTTTGGCCTTGGTGTTGTAACATTGTGCTCTAATGAACTGAGCTAACCTGCCAGCCCCAGAACTGACTTCTTGTATTAGCTTAAAAATATTGTATTGTGACTAAAACATTTCTTTCTTTAATTTACAGAGACAGCTTGGACCAGAGTAAAAATTTGGAGCATTTCATTATTTTATTATCAGGTTGTTACCACATATTTTAAATCTCTAAAAACAGTATATAACCAGCACATAAAATATTATACAAGAAAAACTTTTAAATGAATCAATGGTACCATGTTGAGGAAACTGGAAATGTAGCAAGATCTCCATGCAACACAATCAAGTAAGGCTCCAGAACAGCTCCTGAAAATCTGCCCACCCTACTGGCCACTGGTGAGGACCCAGATAGTCCAGTTTGTGGTATGGTAGAGAGCTAAAAAGCAAAGCTTGTAAAAGTATAAAGAAACAAAAGAATCCAAGGATCAAAAGTGTTAAATAATACAAAAAGCCATGGAAGACAAAAATGTGGATTGTGTCCACACAGTCAAAATATTCTCCTCTGAATGGCCTTTGTCTGCAAAACATGCCCTCAGAAGGCTATTACTTAGGAAAATGGAGAAACATACTCTTTTAGGTGAAGAGAAAGGAAGCAGACGCTTCCTTTGCCTTTCTTGGTCATTAGCACTGGTGAGGAGGAGGCAGGGGGGTCCTGAGGTGTGGTGTGTGTGAGCTCAGTGAAGCAAGAGAGAGGCAGAGAAAAACCTAGTGATGGAAACTGAGTCTCCTTTTCTTTATTTTCAAAGTATGTGTCATACTCTATTTTCCTCCGTGCCTCTCTCTCAACTGCCTGCTCTTTTCTTTTAGCTACAGTGAACTACTTACAGTTCCAGAAACCACCATGCTCTACTTCTTGTTGTGAATCTACTATCCCGATTGCCAGAAATGCTCTCTGTACCTTTCCTGCTCCTCCTCACCAACTTAGCTAATGTCTATTTACGATTCAGGTTTTAGATTAGACATTAGGACACCCAGGAAGACATCCCTGATGTCTCAATATTGGTCTACGTGCACCTCCGTGTATGTGTTTCATAGCAAGTACTTATCCCTATCTCAGTATTCTGTACTCAAACCCCATCTTGTTCTCCTCTGAAAACCCTTGTGAACTTAGTACAGACTAAGTACTCAAAAAAATACATGGGGAGGAAAGGAAGGGAAAGAAAAGGAAGTAAAGGAAAGGAAAAAGAGGGAAGAAAAGAGAGGGGAGGGGGGAAAGGAAAGAAAGGGAGGGGAGGGAGGAAGGGGAATGGTGGAAAGGAGGGAAGAGAAGGACAGAACACTACAGGAAAGAAAAGGACAAAGAGCAGGGAGAAGGGGAGTCAAGGGAAAGGAAACTGCCCTTTTTTCTTCCAGGGTTATTCTGAGGTCCAAATGAGCCAATGTTTGTGAAAGCACTTCAAAAACTACACAAATCTGGATATTAAATGACCTTTTTGTGTTCTCTAGGAAGTGAGAAATTTCTCCGGAGACTCTTAGCTGGAGACAATGGATGACCTAATTGACCTAATTTGAATAAATCAATTATTCAAACCTATATCTATATCTGTGTCTGTACCTATACTATATCTATGTCTAATCTCTTATGTATGAAGCACTGTTCTAGACACTTGGGATACAACGGTGAACAAAATAAAGACCACCGCCCTTGCAAAGCTTCCATTCACAAGGAGACAAATAATAAGGATAAATATAATAAATAGGAAAATTACATAATATGTTAAATAAGATAACAGTGTTGGGAGAAAATAAAAGAAAAGGAAGGCAGTATTAAGAGTTACAGGAGTGTCAGGGGGTCTGTGGGTTTGTCATTTTAAAGAGACAATAAGAGCGGTCCTCATTAAGAAGACAGTCTTTGAGAAAAAGCCTGAAGAAAAAAGTTAGTTAAGTGGGTAAGTGAAGGAAGATCCCCCCAGGTAGGGGTAATAGCCAGTGCACAGGTCCTAAGGAGGTGACTTTCATGTCATGACTGAGGAACAGTAAGGAGGCCACTAGGATGGATCAGAGGACCAAAGGGTAACAGAGGTCAGAGGGCAAGAGTAGGGTCTCCAGTCATGTGATGCTTTGCAAG
>NW_007727054.1:633821-669595 GCF_000696425.1 Galeopterus variegatus
ATCATCCTCTGACATATTTTATTTTTATTTTTATTTTTTTGTCTTTTTCCGTATCCAGCAACGGATCGCAACCCTCAGTGTCGCCCCCATACCGGACCGGGACCGGCAACGGGATCGCAACCCTCGGTGTTGCTCCCGCGCCTCGCTCAGCCAGTGAGCGGGAACCGGTCTGTACGTGGGATCCGAACCCTCGGGCGGGAGCGCCGCCGTGCTTCCCAAGCGGCGCACTATCCAGTGCGCCACCGGGCCGGCCCTGACATATTTTAAAAGGACACTCTGACTGCTGTACTGAAAACAGATGCTAGAGGGGCAGCCAGATGGAGGCCACTGCAGGATTTCAGGAAAAAGATGCTGGTGCCTTGGATTCCAGTAACAGCAGCTGTGGGGGTAAGAAAGTTCCAGTTCTAATTATATTTAGAGGGTGGAGCTCAATAGATTTCCTGATATATTCAGAGTCTTTAATGCTGCTGAAGTTTAAAGACTTGAAACATCTCAAAAGGACTGTGCCCAAGATGGCTACCTGGCAGAATTCATTGAGTGCATAGATATGCAGCTGGAGGGCAGGAGGCCAGTCACAGAATGACCCCTGCTGAGCATTCCTCAGGGGACTCTTTAGGCCCTCTGTATGACAGTGACAGTGTTAGACCCCTGAAGTGACAAAAGGTATATAGCAGCCAAGAGAATTTATAAACAGCACCAGGTGAATTAAAAGGCAATTGCCCCTTTCCTGTCATACCTTCTCTCTGCACTGCAGAAGTCAGAAGCAGCTTAATGAGTGAAGAAAGAGGAATGGATTGATAAGGTGGAGGAACAGTGAAAGAAAACTTATTTCTGGTCTGCTGATTCATGTATCAGCCCTGAACTGGGAGGCAGTAAAAAGTCTGAATTGAATGACAATTAAGTTTTAGGTTGGTCCAAACTTCTAAATACCCGAAAATTAGGTGCTGTAATACCTACGAGTGACTAGGAAAGGAACTGGATCTATTCAAGGTACAGACAAGGTACAAAGAAGTAAGAGCATGTCTGAAAACAATGGAGAAAAAGAAAAAAAATCTATTTATACCCTTATCAATTCAGTTTGGTTTACTAAATAGTTGGATGTAATAGATAAGACCAATAATAACTAATACTTACTAGAATATTCTTGTGTTCCATACCCCTTTTAAGTACTTTCAAGTACTATATTTTCTGCCCTATCAGGTGGACATTATTATTTTTCCTAGTCTAAAAATGAGAAAACTGAGGTACAGATAAATTTTTACTAGAATATTCTTGTGTTCCATACCCCTTTTAAGTACTTTCAAGTACTATATTTTCTGCCCGATCAGGTGGACATTATTATTTTTCCTAGTCTAAAAATGAGAAAACTGAGGTACAGATAAATTAGATAATTTACCCAAGGTCACACAGCTAGTAAGTAGAATTCTCTATGTAGATGTCTCTTGTTGATGCTCTCAGTATATTTTGTTTGGCTTAATCAGTGCTTTTTGTCTGCTTGTTTTAATTTGATAATTTTAAGGTGGGTACAAGCTCTCCAGATCAGCACAGTTCCCACCACTCCTAACTGTCTTAAAGGTTTACACACTTAATTAATATACATTAGCTGCCTAACCCATAGAGGCATTTGAGTTTGTACTTTAAGTCACTTGTTTAATTTCATTCCTGTCTCTTACACTTGTTCCTTACCCATCTGCCCATACTTATAACTCTCTCCTAATCTGGAATATTCTCCACGGCCTCTTTTCCGCATTCAAATACCATACTCAAATCTAGCTCAAGACCTAGCTTGAAACCTTCTCAGTATATAATCTTTCAAATCTCTTGAATTCCAACAGCACTTGCATAGTTTTGGATTATCCTCTTACTCAGTTATAAATTAATGCACACCTTACCTTTTCAATCAGTGTAAATGTAGCGTGATGGCATTTTTTGATGTGTCAACTTCGCTAGGCCACAGTCTCCAGTTATTTAATCAAACACTAATCTAGTCATTGCACTAAAGGGATCTGGGGGACCTAGTTAGTTGAATTTATGGAAAGAAAAGTATCCTGGATAATCTGGGTTGGGCCAGATTTAACCAGCCAAAGGCCTTAAAAGTAGGGCTGAGTCTTCAGAAAGAGAAAGGGAGAGAAATTCTACCTGTGGACAACAGCTTCGGCCTGTGCTCATGGAGTTTCATCCTGTCTATAACTTTCCCTTTCTGACTGCTTGACCTAAAAATTTTGAACTTGTTTTGCCAACCTCACTGTCATGCAAGCCAATTCTTTATTTTTCACATACATATATATACTCAGACACAAACATGCACACATATGTATATCCATCCTACAGTTTCTTTGGTTGAACCTTGACTGATATACACAGTGAGTTGAAAAAAAATCAACTCTTCTTTTTGAAACTCCTAACATACATAATGCACATACACACAAACATATAAATTTGCATTTGGGCACCTAGCTAATACCATTGAATAAACCTGAGACATTAAAGTTGTGACAAAGTATTTTATGCATGGAAAAATATGTAGGATAAATTGGATAAATAAATGCTGAATAATAGAAAAAAATTATTAGAGTAAACAAGTATAAATCATGGAAGCCTCCTGAAAATATAAATTTTTGAAATGAAGTCATTGAGTAAGTTTTGAATGTAGACTGGTAGAGATAATAGTGGAGAAGAGAATAAAAAAAACATTTCTAAAAGAGTGACAATACAAGGAAACAATGAACCATATGTACATCTGCTTATTTGTTTGAATGGTTTTTCAACATATAGCATTCCAAATAATTAAAATGCAACAAAACACTTTTTTTAAAAACTGTCTAGGTTCACAATTTTTTAGTTCATTCTACCAAGCTGTCACAGTGATAGCAATAATTGATGTTTACCATTTTAATATTAAAGTTTTCTCACTAATGGCATTAGATATAAATGACTTTGATTTGTGATTTTCCCCCAACACTGTGCTTTTAGAATGCAGGACATGATTATGTATGAAATGGGAATTGAAAATTCCCTTAATATCCATGAGCATGTATTTATGCAGTCTTTAAAATTTAGAATTATGTGGGTTGCCTAAGCACTAGATTTGAACATTCAAATATAAACGATTACATATATATGGTAATCATCCCATATATGAAAGAATTGCAAGGAGCAGGGAAAGGAGCAGTGAGTATGGAAGGTCAACATTACAACTTTCTGGATATCCCAACATCCATACTGCATGCATATTTTAAAAATATTCTAGAGCTTCTATTTAGCTATGCAATGACTCAGAATTGGCACACAATGTCACTAAAATCAAAGGATATGCTTTTGATTTGAAAATTGGTTTCTTTTGCCAGTTAAAATTCAGAAACACATTTTCTACTCCATTCCAACCTCATTCTACCCCCCAACTACTACGTTAAATTATTTTAATCTAATAAAATCATGTAGATCAAGCTTAACTTTTCACCAAGATATAAATCCTGAATGCAAGATGTTATACAATGGAAATATTGATATTCTACCAAGGCAAGTGGAAGAACAGCCTTTTTATTTTATTATTTTAGGAACTAGAGAAAAAAACTCCTGTCCCCAAAATATCAAATTTAGTTCAAATTCAATTTAGCAGACATTTATGAAGTGTCTACTTTCTAGAGGTGCCGAGTTGACAAGTGTGAACAAAATACAGTTGTCACCCTTAACATGATCACTGTGAAATGGGAACAATAGCTATGAAACAATGTGATAAGAATAACAGAGATCTATCCAAAACCTTACGGGACCAGAAAAGAGGGTCTCCTAACTTCTGAAAAGGACTGGAGTGTCAGGGATGACTTTTTGAAGTGGTTATCCTTGAGCTGAGTCTCAAGAGATGAGCAGGAAACAGCCAAGCAAAGAAGGAGGAGGAGGACCTTACAGACAAAGGGAGACTCTTGACTAGAGCCAAGAGCAAAGTGTTCTAGGATTAGACTACTCCAGATAATACAGGAGGTTGCAGCCAAAGAAGCGAGGAGATAAAGAACGGTAATAAATACTGACACACTGACTTAAGTCCATATCAAACTATTAATATGGTATAACAAAGACTTGATAGAACAGATGTACTTGGCAACTGACACTGTGGAGAAAGGGAAAGTCAAGACCAAAGAGAAGATTAAGACATTGAAGATAACCACTGCTCCTTTGTAATTTTGGTTAGGTGGGTCATAAGCAGGTGTACAGACAGATGAACTACCTGCTCACTAATATCAAAAAACAACATCCACAGATGATTAAGCTTGCCTACAACATAAACAATGAAGACACAAACACACTTAGACAATTTCAAAAATATCATTCATATTATGATGAATCAAAATGTTACTTTGACAGCTCTGTTCATTCCCATCACAGAAAAATTGTTTAAGGTATATCTCATATACCATTAAATCATTATCATAACACATATTTCCCTAGGCATTAGATTCCCTAATAGTTTTCCATGTAATCAAATGAATGAAAACAATTACAGTGCATGTAACAAGCAGTGTTTTTCTTCCAGAGCCCTTAACTGTTACATTTGTTGTCTACTAGTCTGGGAATTACCAGTGGAAAGCAAATCTATTTGTTATTATCTAAAATTCTGGTAACAGTCTTGGATGGACATAGAAATGAATGACATAATGACATGACAATCTTTACAAGAGTCCACTGGAGATCAAATCATGCCTGATGATTAAGAATGTGTGCTAAATTTGCTCTTACCTGCCTTCTATCTTCTAGATTGGTGGGTTTTTGAATAGCCATGAAGTTATCATAAGAAAAATGTGCAATATAGGTAAGCATTATAGCCTGGCAGTTAAGTGGAAGGCCCTGGGAGTCACACAGATTTGGATTAAAAAATATGTTCTCTGCCACTTATTAGACCTGTGACCTAAGAAGATGCACTTAACTTGCCTAAGCCTAGGGGACAATGAAAGATACACATTTCATAAGGCTCCTCAAAAGTTCTGCAGGATCAAACCCCAGTCACCCCTGGAGTGACCATATCAATAACGCATCGTATTGCATCTTTGAATTTCCTTTCTTTCGTTTCTTATATAAACCCCTCTCCTGAACTCTGGCTCTCTGGGGGGGAAATGCCCAAATAAACTACCTCTATCCAAACTGTTGTCACAGGTTCTGCTGTCAGGGGAGCTCAGCCAAGACAGAACGCAAATGTACTTTAAGCTAGTGGGCTTAACTACTCTCTGAGAGTGGAATCAAAAGAGCAGTTTTTCACAATGCCAGACAGATTCCCAAGGAAACTGGGTCCTTCTTCAACTGGCTGGAAGAGAAAGAGCACTTCTCTATTAAATACTTTGTACATCTTTTGAGACATTTTGTTTTCTCCAGATGTTCCAGAGGTGGCTAGGAGGGTGCACCGCATTCCATTCGCTTACCTTGGCCTGTTCCCACAAGCGGTGCTGCAGCAGTGCACAGCCAGACAGGTGCAAGAGCACACCTGGGAACACAAGGCGATAAACAAAGGCTCCACGAGCAATTCTGGACCAATGACTTTGGAAACTGCAGGATATGTCCTCCTTTCCTTCCTCTAGATTCATACGGTCTTGATCAGTTCCATAACTCACCTTTTGATTAGCTGTCTCTTCTTGGTTTTGCTCTTCCTAGTCTTTCACTCCTGTTTTTTGTCTCACTTCCCAAAATAAACTACCCTTATCAAGCCCTTGTCTTGGCCTCTTCTTTTAGGGGGATCTAGGCTAAGAAAACAAACACACCCTGTCATGGTTTCAGGCTATCTTGGAGAGCTGGCCAACTAGTCAATTGGATGAAGCCCTAACTCTCATCACAAGTAGCCAAACTTTTCAGTCCTGAGCTGGCCAGACCCATGAAGTGTCACTTTGCCTTTAAAATACATAGCAAAAAGTAATCACGCTTACATTTCAAGCACAGCTTTGGCACCAAACTCATACCGCTGCATTAAAAGTATCATGGAATTACATCAGCCAGATTTATACTGAAAGCCTCCAGTCTTCAGCTATTTTAGGAGCAATTTGTTGATCAAAGTAAAAAAGTCTCATTATATTTGGCATTAGTTTGGAAGGCCCCCAGCCTCAGGGAGGTAGTATTCTTCTCACATATTACCAAATAAAATCTCTACCCAGACGCCTATGTTTAAATGGAAGAGACAAGATAGATAACTATGAAAAAAAATGGTACCAATGTAATTCCATACATATTAGAGTTTACACATAGTTTGACATATTTATAATTTATTAATTTCTAAGGTATATAAAAGACTAATAAAATCTTCAATTAAGAGATTTAGACAATAAAGAATAGGACAGTAAAACTGAAGTTTAAGTGCAGAAAAAGTACAAAAAGAGATAGAGAAAGGGCATAGGTTAGCAAGTAGTGGCTTCAAAGTCACCACTCTGAATCACTAATTGAAGGCCACCTAGAAAAAATAGTTCATGGTTATTTATAAGCCACAAACAAATGAAGTGGAATTAGTTTACCATTCCTTAGGACAGAAATCTGTGGTTCTGAGGTAAGAGAACTAGAAGAGGCAAGTGCTGATAAGAAATAAAAAGTTGGGAGGTGTTAGGAGCCCTGCCCACCAAGATGAGAACACCACAGTTCAGTGCCCAACACAGCTGCATTGCTAATACAGTATTTGATTCCACAATTGCTGAGAAACATAACTGCTAGAATATATTTCCTTTCATGTGAGTGCACTTTTTACTGGGGGCAGAGGGAAATTGGAATGGGGAAGATTTGCTAAACTAATATTGATTTGAATTCTGTACTTTGCCAGTCTTTGTGCTAAGAGATTTACACTTCATATTCATTTAACTATTTGAAACATTACTATAAAATAAATATTGCAAACCCATTTTGCAGATGAGAAAACTGAAGCTTAGATTTTAAGCAACTTCTTAAGACCAAACAATTAGTAAGTGGTGGAGCCAGATAGGCTTGTCTGACTCCAAATTTGCTGTTCTTTTTCACTACACCAGCTGCTCATCTTTCTCTTTGTTTGAGTCAGGGAAAATTATTGCCAAACTATTCATTTACATCACAGTTTTCACCTATGGAAAAGCAAAGTGTCTCCTTTATAGGATGCCAGAAATGTTAGAAGCATCTAGCTAGCTTAATACCAAGAAGAACAGTTCTTGTATGCTCCACTATTGACACCTGTATTTAGAAATGTAGACCTTGTTTCTGAATAGAATTGATTACATAGAAATTGACTGAAATAGGCCTGACTGAACAACATTTGAATACAAATAATTTTTGTGAATGTTATAAAATTTAAAAACTCTGAAGAAGAATAAAAAGCCAGGGCTGATATTTTTTCTTTAAGAAGAGAGAAAGCAAACCCAGAAGAGAGAAATGGCATTTCTACACAGAGACTGAGCAGGGAATTAAATTAAAGCTTCATGTCTTCAATGATTCTAACTCTAAGACTGTTCTCCAGAAAATGATCTGGAGGGCTCTTTGCTCTAAGCAAATCTCTTTGGAGGTGGCTCTGAATCTTACTTCCTACTCAGCTTCTTTCCTTTCTAAAAATGTCTCAGCTTGTCTTTGAAATATTTGTGACATTAAAATGCAATTCTGTCTTTCCTCTTGCCTTTTATCTGAACAGCAGTCCATAATTATTACTCCCTCTACCACCATCCATAAACTCCTAGAATGTCTGCAGGTATAACGTATCATGTGTGTGCTCAACAGAATATGTGTTTTCTGCATAGAGAAAGTCTTGGACTTCTGACAAAGTCTTCAAATTTCTCTAACAGAATTTTAAGCACAGTACTTTTTTTCCTGCATTTAATATCAACCTCAGGCATCTTCTGTGGCTTTAAAGTCTACAAAATTATTATTCAATTTACATTCTTAGGGTTGCATGAATGCCAGTTCCTCAGAGGCATTGTGGTTGGCTTGTCCTGGGATATTTGAGTTGTCTTATCCCCATTTCTCTTGCAGATTTAGTCATGACTTTTAAAGTTCATGATTTTTATTAGCCTTTTGGATATCATGTCTCATGGAGTGCTTCATTCATGGTCTGGAGTTCTAAAGAACGTGTACAGCCACCTGCGTTGTTGACAGAAGCAGCTTTGCTTGGGGTATTACACCATTTGGGAAAGCACCAGATAGAGGATAATTTATCACAATAATAATATCATATAAAGTTATCTGCAAAGAAATATATTACCAGATAAATACCCATCATGGATATCAGGGTGGATTAGCCCTGTATGCCATTTAAAGAAAGAAAACTACTTTGTAATAGGAAAATTATTTTTATATCTCTGATCTCACCTACTGCATTTCCCTTCCATTTTGCTGATAATTTCATACACTTTTATGAAGAGCAATTCCAGACTCCATTATTGTTCCAAGCTCTGACATTCTCACAGAAAATGAAAAACTGCCATAACCTTCCCTCCTGCTCATAAAGTCCTAGAAGAGGTGGATCAGGCCAGAGAATCTTCTGATTTAGGGTAAAATTTTTATTCTTTTACATAAATCCCCCAGGCAGGAATAAGGAAGAAGTATTTCAAACCCTATTCTAAATATTTCACTTAGAATTGCTCCGTGACAAGAACAGAGCAGCTGGAAATTAGCATATCCGTAGATCTTCTGTACAAACTCAGTAATATTTTTATTAATAAGTTTACTGAACAGAGCCCCCAGCTGTCACTTGGGTACATATCCCCAAAAAAGAATAAAAAATAAATAAAATAAAGGAGGCTAGATGATCAACGTATAAGTCCATTTTCTGTGGCTTATAACAGAATATCTGAAATCGGGTGTAAAGAAAATGAATTTTATTTCTTACATTTTTGGACGCTGGGATATCCAAAGTCCAGAGATCACATCTGATGAAGGACTTCTTCCTGGTGGGGTTTCTCTACAGCAGCTCAGGGTATCACATGGAGAGAAAATGGGCTGAGCAAGAGAGAGCAAAACTTCTCAACCACCCTCTTTATAAAGCCATTAGAACCAAGCCCATCACTCCATGAATGGATCCATCCATTCACAAAGCACAGTCCTTTCAACCTAATCACCTCTTAAAGGTCCCACCTTTCAAATATCATAATTGGATTTCCCAATTTCTTAACACTGTTACAATGGAGATCAAGTTTCCAATAATGAACTTTCGATGGACACATTTAACCCATCACAATCATTATTTCTTAAAATGCATTTATAAAGCATAAAGTTACACAGCTGAAAGGGTCCATCAAGTCCAAGTGGTCTACCCCAGCTCCTTCATTTTACAGGCAAAGAAACCAAGGCCCAAGGAGGTTAGGAGAACTAACAAACTACAAGGTCATGTGGCTACTTAGTGGCAGAACCAGCACTAGAACTCAAGTATCTTGACCACTGATTTAGGGTTTTCCCTGCACTGATAAAAATAATCTCTAATATGCTATTTTATTATTTTCAAAGTTTAGAGATTTAACATAGTGCTTTGTTTTATTTTTTCTCAAAATCTTAGTAGCTTAATTACACCTAGTAATCACATATCATTATTCTATCATATATCCATTAAAACAACAGTAATGTCACTAAAATGTAAATGTTGTGGTTCCATTTTCTTGATGAGGAAATGTTGACATTGTAATCATAAGGCTTAGTCTATGCTTTCTCAAAAATGATCACAGTAAGCAAGTGAAACTACACATTGCACTATTTGGACTATAACAGTACCTAGTTTTTATTATTTCGTATTTTTCTCTGATTTTCTCGTAGGGTACAGCATGCCCCTCCCTTTTTTATTATGTCCTTACCTTCATGCCTAGCCCTTGACCTGTAACAGGCATTCTTTTCCTGTTGAAATAAGTTGAATTCTTATACAAGATTTCCCTGGTGGTCAACAATAACAAAGTCTTATATTCAAGAATGTTTGAGCATCAGAATAGAGAGAAAGTGGCAAACTCAGGGCCATGAGAGTCTTCGGAGTAGCCCTGAGTTCAGCATCCCCTACATCAAGTTTCAGAGCAGCCAAATCTGGGGAGTCCACTTCAGATGAACCAGGAACAAAACCAAAATAAAGATAGTTCAATAAGAGAAAAACTTCTAGATAAGACAAGCTACACTTTTTGCACTATTATTAAGACTTTTCAAAGAAAATAAAAGGTCTAGAAGCCGAATCAATGTAGGATACACCTAAACTTAAGTCAAAAACAGACTTTTACCCTAAATAGTCATAAATGGTTCTCTATCCAGAACTCACCTGGACACTTTGAGTCGCCATTGCTCCCCACCTCCAGAATGCTTGTAACAAAAGGGGGAAGTCAGCCCACAACAATATTCACCTGACTCTCCAAGGTACCTTCTGCAATAGTTCTAGCTCTAAATTCCAGTATGCCGAGGATGTCTGAAACAAGTTGAGATCAAAATAGGTCAATACCAGAGGTGGTCTTCCTGAGTTCCTTAAAAGAACAGGGGAGTTAGGTAGGGACATACAATGTCCTAGTGCACATTTGCACATACTAGAAGGAAACATTTATTTGGGCTCCAGGTTTAAAAGGAAAGGGGATTATCTCAAGAAGTATTCATCCAATTATGCCCCTATAGTATGAAGTGTACAAATTTCTCAAATGCACTTAACCATGTTAGTTTTTAGGGTTCTTGGAGGAAAAGGGGAAATCTTAGGAATTAAATTATCACTTTTCAGGAAGAAAGAGAATGTACTATTTATTATCTCTTTGGATTTTATTAAATTTCTGTTTGTTCTTTGTACTTCAGTTTTAAAGCATGGCCAGACACATTGTTATTAGCCACTTCAATCTTCTAATACTTCAGACATTGCCTATCATCTGTTTCAATTTGAAATACTCTTATTTGTACATGTAAGTATAGGTAGAACTTGTTATTGGTAGAAGTTTTTTCTTCCTTTATTGCATTTGTTCCTCTAGGAGAGAAAGTCTAAAGTATTCTATTACCATAGAAAAATAATAAAATTAAAATATGATATGACAAATATCGTATTACAAAAACCTAGAGAAAGTGTTGTACAAAATTTCAACCAATTTACCCTGATTAAATTTTTAGATTAAAAAAATTATGTCTACAAAGTTTAATAGTTTCTGAATTACCCTTTGATGATGGACTTCAGAGACCGAGTCAATTGGATTTTAGTAGCAGTAGGTACTGAGATGCTGTGTTAATAGGAACAGTAAAGTGGTCCCTTCTTTTAACAACATCCTCTCCTTTTAACTTAGTGCCAAATAAACACAACTCCTGGGATAAAGATTTATAGGCAAAAAAGGAAAAATTTCCCAACAAATAATAGTGGCAGCACATAAAGCCCATCAGGAATTAAGATACATCTCTGCCACCAGATTAATAATGAGTAAACAGCGCCCACTAATTTTTACTGAACTTGCAGTAAAACAGACCACACAGGCCTTCTCTTCTGGAATCTGTAAGTAGCACTTTAAAATCTGTCTTTAGCACCTGTAATGACTTAGGATGTCCAGGGATGTCTAGAGGAAAAGGTACTCAGCTTTTTCTTACACACAGAGTTAAAAACAATTTTCTGACTGTTAGCTACTATGACCCAGAGGACAGCTGCAGGCCCAGACATCAGGGGTATTATTCCTTATTCATCTATTATCTACATTAACTTTTTTAAAAATGTGGTTCATCAGTTATCCCTACATAAATTCATCCTCCAGCCCTAATGATTGATATGTTCCCTATTTGTGATAACATAATTTACAGTACTAACTTCCTTTCATCTGCAATTCTGCATAGGTTTTTGACTTGTACTAAGATCTGACATCGCTTTGGTTTTTCATATTGAATTCATTTCAAAAGTTGCACCCTGAGATCCCCCTTACATGACATTTCATTTTCTGGACAACCTGTAAACACTATGGCAATCTGTAAGCCAGTCTGATAGGAAGCTATGTTTATAGAGACCCTAAGGAACTGCTGCTATTGAAGGGAGAATCTCTGTTATCATGTTGCTGCCCCACATTGGTGACAGTTTCTGTGAATGGCTGTGTTCTGAATGATACTGGTACAGAGCTAACCCAGATACAGCAGAAATTACTCTTTGGTGCAGGGGACAGTTGTACAACCTTTAGTTGTCGGGGAACAAGGCAGGGGTCAGAATGTTTCTATAGAGGCTGAAAAACCCCTTGTCTCCCCTTCCCAATCCCAAATTTTCCACTGCCATTGTACTGTCCAGCTGTGTCTTGTGTTATAATGGAAGTTTGACAGTAAAGAATTTCAGGACAGCCCCATGAATTCTGTGCATTTTCCACTTTATTTATTTATTTTTTCCTGTAGCTCAATTCTAAACCTGCTAGTTTTAAAAACAGGGTGTGTCTTTAAAGGTTGTAATTTGCATCGAGGACCTTTGTCATGGGAAAACCCAATGAAATCACTGGGAGGCATGAATATATGGCATATTTAAGCGGGTATCAAACAGATAAAGAGCAAAAGCCTGTCAAGGCGTCCAGTGAACAGCTTTTAACCAAGGACTGCTGATGTCGTGGGGGGTTGTCGATAGCAAAACACAGGAAGTAACAATAAAGTAAATTACTTCTGAGTAGTAGGGGAGACATTTTTTTTAACTAGTGCCCAGCCTGAAGTTTGTTCTGTTTCCTTAAAATCCAGGAAAATCTTCATAACTTCTCCATTGCTACAGCAAAGGAAAGACATTTATTTCTTGACTGCTGTAGAATAACCAAACAAGTACCAAATGGGAGGCTAATCTCATTTCCAGCATTAACATGAATCCATATAGCAGAAGATAGAAAGCAAATAGCTAAAGTCATGTTCATTAGTAGATAAGGATTTTGTACTTCAAATGCTAACTTTGTTGTGGCAGGTAGTGAGACAAATCATTCTACATAATTCATATATAAGTATGACAGTAGTAAGTGATGAGGCCTCTATGGACCACTGTAAGATGCAATGTGTTAACATGGGCCTGGACCAATGTGGACACCAGGTGGTAAAAGAAAAAACAAGTGTCTGGACCTGAACCATGGCAGAGACATGTTCCTAGCCGCATCTGCTGCTTCCCCCGGATTTGATAAGATACTTGAGAAACTACACAGAACTGTGACATCACTGATTTTAATATTACTTAGAGTTTGTTTTATCCGCAGCTGTGAATAACTTCATGATTTAGTAAACATGTCAACTTCATTTGAGCATTTAACTGTTTTTAATTTTTTGCATCTTTATAAAATACCTTTACAAATATTTTTAATTTCTCCATTTGATCATTTTTTAAAGAGAGGAAACTCTACCAAAAGATCCAAAATCAAGATCTTTGTGTTCATGTTTGCATGTGAAACAAAATGATGTCTGGCCTACACCTAGTCCTTTGTAGGTATATCCTACATTATGTCTTTATGCTGAAAACATTATATTATCTCATATACTACAAATGTGTGAGCTATGCTGTCTGACCAAACTGAGCCTTCACAACTGACTACTAGGTTTTTGTATTTAATGTAAAAAAAAAAAAAACGACATTATCTAAGCCGATTATTTTTATTCATCAGTGACATGTAAAAATTTATTAGTTGTAGAAACACAGCCCAAACGCATAATTCAATTTTCCTCTCTTCAGCTTCAGAAAATCCTCTCTGAAAAAAAAAATGCTTTCTCCCCATTTAAAAAAATTTTATGTAGAAATATTATGAAACTTACACAGGTATTGAAAGAAGAGAACAAAGAACTCTGTATTCACCCAGATTCACCATTTTACCACATTTGTAACCATCCTTCTACTCTCTTTCTCTGTCTCTCTTGAAATATCTAAAACAAAGCTCCACATCATATTCATATATCAAAACATCACATTGTATTCCGTAAATATATGCAACTAGGATTTTTCAATGAAAAAATTAGTTAAAAAAGTAAGTTGCACACAGCATGCCCCCAATTACCAAAATCATAAAACACTGATGCAATACTATTTTCTAGTATACTGACATGTTTAAGTTTCATCAACTTCCCCCAAAAGTCCTTACAGCAATTTTCTTTTTTTTTTTTTTAATCTGGGTTCTAGGCCAGGATTATAAATTGCATCCAGTTACATGTCTCTTTAGGCTTCTTTAATCTAAAACAATTTTTTGGTCATTCCTTATCTTTCCTGGCATTGATGTTTTTAAAGAGTACAAACCACTTGTTTTGTATAACTTCCCTAAATTTCGGTTTATCTGATGTTTCCTTGTGATTAAATTAAGATTAGGCATTTTTTGCAAAATATCAAACAACATAGTGACAATGTAAGTGGCATTGTCTTCTTCTCAGGGTATCACGTCAGGAGGCACATGGTACTTAAGACAGCGTAGCCAGAGTTCTCCACTGACAAGATTTTTTCCTTTGCAATTAATAAGTAATTAGTGAGGATGTGCCTGGAGATTATATAAATAACCTGTCAAATTGTGCCCATTAGTTTTAGGATACATTAATGATTCTTGTCCAAATCAATTTTTACAATGACAGTTGAAAAATGGTGATTTAAAAAAAATTCTAGTCATTCCTCCTACATTTATCACTTGGCATCCTACTATAGAAAGAGCATTTTCCTCCCTCTTTCGTATTATTTTATCAACTGATTGACTGATTATTAGTATGGACTTGTTGATTCTTATATTTTCTCAGGGTATAACCCATTATTACTCTTACTCATTTTGACAGGCAAATTGTCCCAGATTCCATCAATGTGAGCTCCTCAAGCTGTTTCCTCTAACAAAGTCTCTTAACCAGACAAAATTCTGATAATAATTTTTAAGAAAGAACACTCAATGTTCTGAGAAATACTACTTTTGTGTATTAGCCATTGACGTTATATGGGAGAGGGAAAATAGTTCTATTTTAAAATAAGTTTGTGTAATTCTTGGTTAAACAGGGATAAATAGGCTTCTTTATTGAAGGATTTCTCAGAGCACTTAATATGCTAATATGCATCTTAAAGCTCTAAGAGAAAAATATTCTATTAATGATTTCAAGTCATAGGAAACTTTTTCTAACAGAGCACTTGGCAGGACCAGGTTCTTCAGAACACTGTTCGTTAATGATAAATTTATTAAATCAGAAAAGAATGTTCTTACTTCCAATTTAAGTAAAGTTCTGGTTTAGAGAGTACGGGAAAAAAAGAAAGAAATTTTGGCCTAAATCTAACATATTTTGGTAGGCAGGCATTCTCAAATTAAACCAGAAACTACTTCTAGGATCTACTCATTACCCTATGAATAAAATTATCTCATTTCTGGGGCCAACATCCTCGAAAAGATGTTGAAATGAAAATTTTCTTAGCATTATCTGAAGCCAAGTTTGTATCAGTCATGCCTACAGATAAGATGAGACTTTTGTATAGAACAATCAGCCAGACACTAAGTAGAAAAGATGAGCTCTAGTTCGATAAACATGTTTCTCTTTATGCTCAAGCAGTGGGTCTGGAACTTTAGTGTGCATTACAATCTTCTGGGTGCATGATTGAGATTCCCATGCTCCACCTCTGGACATCCTGATTCTGTAGCCCTAGAACACAGCCCAGGAATCTGCATCGTTAGCATGAAACTCAGTTGGTCCTTGTTCACCCATTGATTGACAATATTCAGCAAGTTCATCCTCATTGCCACCAAAACTGGTGTATTAGTTTCCTAGGGCTGCCATAACAAATTATCACAAACTGGATGACTTAAAACAGCAGAAATTTATTCTTTCACAGTTCTGGAGTCCAGAAGTCCAAAAATAAGGTGTTGGCAGGGTTGATTTCTTCTGGATGTCCTGAGGTTCCGTGCTTCTCTCCTATTTTCTGGTGACTATCAGCAATCCCTGCCATTCCTTGGTTTAAAGAAACATCACTTAATCTCTGCCTCTGTCTTCATGTGGCTTTCTCCTTCTGTGTTTCTGTGCATCTTCTGTTCTGTCTTTTATAAGGACACCTACCATTGAATTTAAGGCCCACCCTAATCCAGGATGTTATCATCTCGAGATCCTTGTCTTAATCATATCTGCAAAAACTCTTTCCAAATAATGTCACATTCACAGGTACCAAGAGTTAGGACTTACACATATCTTTTGGGAGACACAATTCAACCCACTCCAGCCAGAAAATAAAATACATAAAGGTCATTCGTTTTCCTGTCTTTGGCTTTATGTATAATCTTAACCAAATTAATTTATGTTTCTCTCCTTTTACATATAAAACAAAAAATATGGTTTTTATTTAATCTTCATTTCACATGAAGCACTATGTTAATAAATTTAAAAAATCTAGATTTCTAGTAAACTAACATTTATAGCTCTATAATTGAACACTTTTTCATATATTAATTATATTAACCATCATAGCAATCCTAGGAGGAAAGTATAAAATATCTCTATTTTGTAAATGAATTAACACAGCCACAGTCTCTTAAAGCCACAAGTAGCTAGTAATTAGATTTAAAGTCAAATCACCTGTCTCTAATTATTTTGCACTTCAAGATTCATGCTTTTTCTCTCTTCTACTTGGATAGTTGACATGTTAGACCTTTATTTTCATGATTTGACTACCGTATAAAGGTCACCCTTTCTGGGAACTAAGTATCATCTCTGTTAAATTGATGCGTACCAGATTTGCTGACCTGCTTTGACGAGAAACATAACTGATACCCAAGGAAACAAATATATAGAGGGGGGGGGGGAGAACGGATAAATGGATAGACAGGAGAGGGAAGGGAAGAGAAAGGAAAGCAAAGTCAACTTAGCTTTAAATATTACATTATTCTTCATTTCTTATCAACTTATCCAGCCTAAGAAATGGCTTTGCATCTCTTAGCTAAACTCTATGTTCCTCTGGACGTAGAAGGTTGTGCCTCTTCAACTTTTATATTTTCTACAGCAGCTAGTGTATTGCCCTCTATTTAGTAGAGTTTATTAACTATGCTGAATTTAAATGAATCATTTGATAAGTCTTATAAAAATATGCATCAGGAAGATGTAAAATTTTTTGAATCTTTCTCCAGGGTTTGGAATTTTTCTTTTGTTTAGAAAAAACATTGCTCTCTAAATCCATCTATGTATCTGATATTTATACCTTTGAGAGAAGGTCAAAAAAGGCTATGAAGTAGCCCCTGAAGGGGCCAGCCCCGGGCTGGCCCCGTGGCTTACTCGGGAGTGTGCGGTGCTGGGAGTGCCAAGGCCGTGGGTTCAGATCCTATATAGGGATGGCCAGTGCACTCACTTGTCAAGCATGGTGCCGACAACAGCATGCGGTGGGTTGCAATCCCCTTACCAGTCAAAAAGAAAAGGCTACCTCAGAATAGACTTTGTCTTATTATATACATCACATTCACTAAGACATCTCCATGAATATACTTTTTGTCCATATGCAATTTCAAGGATGTAACCAGATGCGAAATGTGAAATCAGTAAAATATATCTTTGGAGTCTCCAGTGACTATCTCCATTTATTTTCATTTCAGCAGTAAGTCCACCCCATTGTCCAAAGCACAAAAACAATTTTATTATGAACATATCCCTTACAAACAGAAAATGACCTGAAATCGTCTTTTATACCTTGAAAATCACTTGTATTAATGTACTCTCATACCTGTAGATTTGTGTTTTTTAAACATTTAATTTGTAATAGAAAACTTTGCCTCATGTCAAGGAGATTTCTAGCATCAAAATAAGAAGAAATATTTAGGGAAAAGGAAGTCTTTTCTTTTGTCAAAATCTTTTAAAATATCTGGCTGACACATTTTAAACATAATATTTTAAGGTCTCAGATATCAGGCTTTCGGTCAGAAAGAACAATGGTATTACTTAGCTGTTTTACTCACTCGCCCACTCCTTAATCCATTCTTTTTCTTATTTCTTCATTCTGTTCTTCTCTCTTGCTTTCCTTTCCATCCTTATATTCCTTTCATTAATTCCTTCTTTGGGCAATATTGAACATATTCTTTGTCTTCCTATGTTCCTAAATCCTGATGATTAAATGACAGAAAGCAGTCTTTTTAAAAACTCAGTGCCCTCTCTTTGTACCACCACCCTTGACCTGGATATATATCCCTCACCTCCCTTTAGGTACCAGAGGATTGAGAAACCACACACACATACACACACACACACACACACACACATCTTTAAAAGTAATCTAATTTGTTATTTCATTATCCACCTAAATTACTGCATTCAAATTGGTAAGTATGCACTTTCTATTATAATTTAGAGGACCCTTTGGTGTGGCAAGATGTGCACTGGCAATTAGAAGACTTCCAGAGAATCAGCTCCAAATCTCTTTTTAAACGTTTGTCACTGAACAAACCTATTGTTTCTTCAACCTCTCTTTACTCAACCAACTGTATGGGGTCCATAATATTCCAGAGAATTTGTTGTGGATAATAAAATGGAACAAAATATGTGAAGGCACACTACACACTATAAAAAGCGAAACAAATATAAGCTATTGTTTTCATTATACTTTTCAACCAAAGATTCTCTCTCAAGTTCACTTAAGGACCCAGTCAAATATGCATGCTTATGCGTTAGTTCTGAAAATACCAAATAGAAGAAAAAGACAGTGATTGACAAAATTTAAAGATACTGAAAGTACACTGGGTTTCCTCTGTGTATATACTGAGAGTCCTACATATGAAAATAAAAATTTGGTTGGCTCAGTGATCTACTTAAAGATGAAGAAAGGAATTTAAAAATGGAGAAAAAAATATATACATATATATGCCAGAATGGGTCTCACAGTTCTGCCTAAATACTCTGAGGTTTTCTTATATAAAGGACCCAACACTAATGTTACTTCTGCAGTATTCCTGATGACCCATTGTCTTTGGTGAATGTTAAGCGTTAAGTTTTTTGCTTTTCTTCCCTAAACAAAGAACCCAAATGCATTGCCTGTGCTTTTTTTTCTCTAATGCCACTATTGTGCAGGGTTTCACTCAGCAAGCTAGGGGACTTGCGTGTGGGCATTGAATACAAAAAGGCAGCAGGTTTCAAATGCAGCCTCCAAAAGATGGGGCTGTCTCCATACTCTGCATGGGATGGAATGAAGCTGTGTTTTGTCCAAAATTAAAAAGCCTGACCTAAGGGTCCTTAGAGGAGAAAAAGATTTCCTGTGAAGGTGACATCTGGATTCTCCTCTTGCTTCTGCTACTACTGCTGTTTTACCATCATTTTCTACATTCTGATTTCTTTGCTGGAACTGCCAAAATTTAAGTTTGAAAATATTTTATTCTGCCCTCTTGTACTAGTTGGGGGGATGTGGAAGCTTACAATTTCTCAAATGGATATAGTCATCTTATTTTAAATGGGTTTAAAGGCCAAACCATTTTTTCCAGAAATTTTAATAACCATATAGAAATAGCCAGCTGGCTAATCCTGGGAATATCCCTCCTCCCTGTACATTTTATAGAAAGATCCTGTGGTCAGGAAATATAAAGCTTTCAACACATTGACCACAGCTAGGATTATAGTCTCATATGGTGGAGCTTTTTCCCACTGTCTTTTTCTGGGTGTTGGCAATATCCAGCCGTCCTCTTATGGGTGTTGAAGTCACCTTCACCCTTCTCACTGGGGAGAACTTGAAGATTGACTGCACTAATGAGGGAGTCTGGAATTGAGACATTATGTGTAAATCCATCAGTGTGATTAAACTTAGCATGCACACTGTGTGTGCTTGGTAGTTTCAAAGAGCCTGGCCATTAAATGGCTTCATATTTTTATACCTTTTGGCACCCTCATAAAAGGGCTTAAGGGAACAGAATTTTTCCTCCACTACTACAGATGAACTAAGGCAAACCTAAGGTAAGAAAATATAAAATAACTTGAAACGTCTTGGGTTCATTGATAAATCAAGTCAGTAGCTCTGCAGAATGCTTTTAAATGTATAAACACATATATATTAATAAGGTTATACATGTATGTAGAGGCAGATATATGGTACAAAACCTATTAAGTTGCAAATAAAGCAAAACCTCACTAATTCAGACACACTTAAATCAGAATTTCTGATCTAGTAAAAGTCTGGCTAAGCTGAAGTTGCTGTTACCATATCAATGGAAAAAAGAATTGCTGAACAAATCACTAGCATAAATAAAGATTACAGGGATAGTATATAATCTGTTTAAGAAAAATACTGTTTTTAATATCCTCAAGCACTTGAGTAGTACCCATTTACACACAGATAATTGAGAGTATAATTACAAAGCATTCATATATATTAATCAAAGTAGGCACTCTAAGGACCTCTAAAAAGAATCTTCAATTTTTGCAGGCCCACTTTTTAAAAATATACTTGATAGAGATAAAGCTGCATCCTTTTAAAATATTCTATAGTTCAAACTTTTCACAAATATATGCACATCTTTATCTAGCTAATATAAGTTAATAAGTTGTTAGAATATATATCATGATATAATACATTAACATGCTAGATTTGTTGTTTTTACTTTTCAAGTACTTTAACAAAACTTAGTATTTGCATGCTTGTGTGATGTGTATGGATGCATACTTACATTCATGTAAGTATGACAATATGAAATGATAGAAAGCGCATGGAACTTATCAGCTCTGCCACTGTCCTGTAAGGTGAACTTAGGTCTCAACTTGAGCCTAAGTTTCCTCATCTGTAAAATCAAGAGCGATGCTTTTGTACTCATCTTACATCTCAGATTTGTTGCAAGGGTCATATCAGATGATGTTATCTAAGTAATGAAAGTACTTCATAAAGTGAAATACAAATATGTTATAACTGTTTTCTCCATATAATGAAGACTTATCTTTGATTTAGAAGGAAATGTCGATGAAGCATACCATACTTAATTATCCAGATACACATTTCAAATTCATTATTACCTGAAAAATATACTGTGTGAATGAAACTAGGGTGAATGAAATTGAAGCAATCTATAAATACCTGCTCATTCTATTTATCATCTAGAGTGCAGTGTTAGGAATTGAAACCATAAAATATTTTAGCACTTTGTAGAAACCTTTTTGGTTTTAAAAATCTTTAATTCGTTGTGTCAGTAAGTGGCGTTTAAATGAAAACCTCACAAATGTACAGGGTTTAGGAAACACAAGATGGGTCAGTCCTGAGGACAAATAAAACACAATGCTCAGACTGAGACCCCTGAACCCTGGTTCATCTGCCCTAATGTAGCCAGGACCTAGCACAATGGCTAGCACACAGGAAGTACTCAACAATTATTTGTTATACTATGATGCCTCTTGGTGAGCTGTCAGCTAACCCTAGAGAGATCACAAGTGCAGAAACAGCATGTTTGGCCTCAAGGACAAAGAGACTGTAAATTTCACAAGGTAAAGAACCAGATTCTAGAACTTAGTGACTGCTCAGTCAGAATCTGTCGGGGAAAAAAGTCTGTTGAATGAACAAGCAACTACTACATGCCACATTTTATGTACGTTAAGTAAGACATAGTCTTTACACTTAATATTTAAAATGAGAAGTGGCCAGAGGACAATGGGGTAAGTGCCATGTTATGAAAAAAGTGCTCTGAGAACATAAAGCATTGTTTTGCTATCACAGCTGCACATTAGACTTACCTGATAATCTTCAGAAGCAATACCAGTGTCCCAGATCAAATAAATCAGAGGATGAGGCTTGAACACCAGTAATTTTTAAACTCTCCCTAGGTAATTCTAATGTGCGGTCAGAACTGAGAACCATGGGCAGATAAGTTAAAAGGAATGATTATAAGAGGAGGTAAAAGTGATAGGAAAGAAAGTTTTCTCAGATGAGATGATATTTATACTGTGCTTATTTGTTCCTATAATTTACCAAACCCAGAAATATGTTAATTATTTTCCCCTTCCAAATTTCCAACAGAGTGTCTCCTCTCCAGGGACTACAAAGACCAGCTCCTCCCAAAAACTTCTCTTCCCAGCCCTTTGAAGATCTAAATCCCAAAGACTTAAAGTGACACCAGAGAGTCTTTAGAGTCCTAGATCACACATCACTTGAGAGAAAGATTCAATATCTCAACCAGGAGCAAGGCTGGAAGACAAGGGAGAAGAGAGGCCTTGTGTTTCCCAAGTGGATAAATTGCCTGATATTATCTAATTTTCTTCATTTTGGGAATTCTTCACATGTAGTCGTACCCGAGGGTGTCATGATTTAATGAAGGCTGGCATGATCTGTGAAGTCAATGCATTATCTTAATCTGACACAGATTTCAATCACGTTCACAGCAATGTTAGCGTATACTCACTTTTATTTATACTATTAACTGAACAACCTGATTAACCATTTCAGGAAGGGAAACAATGGTGCTCTTTATCTTGTTACCCTGGCCTTTCAATCCCAACCAAGTTGGAGGAACAATTTTCACCGTCTTCTTGCAAGTAACACCAAAAATTGTGATCCAAAAGAGTATCCATTGTAAAGGATCTGTTTTTAAAATACTGTACTTCAGTCCTATAGGATCAGAACTTTTTAAAGCTCTCTTCCTTCAACTACTGAAAGATATGTAGAAAAAAATTGCCACTAATACCTAAAATAAAAACGCAAGCCCTAAGATCTAATGTAGAGGAAAGAGCACTTTGGAACCAAAGTTCTAATCGTAGTTCTGATGAGAGTTAAACGCAATGAGGTTGGACAAGTCATTCTCTATGCATCTGTGAAATGAAGTAGTTGGGCTGATGATGTTAAAAGAACCCTTTCCATGCTAGCATGCTATCCTATTTTAAATGCAACATATTAAGAACAGTTTCCAAATGCATTCGAAGTAAGCAAGAGAATATCCTGAGGTAAGAAAAAGCTAAGCATCCTCCTAGTGCTTTCAATCTTTGTTTACAAATGCCAACATTAACAATCACTTGAAGTTTGATCTTGGCACCACGACCTGTGGACAGGGGCGTTTACATGTCACTCAAAGTATCGAAGCACTGAGGCAATTCTGCCTGTCCAAGTAATGGAGAATCCTGGAAGATTAATCTATACTATTTCTGATGAGTATAGGTAGCCAATATGGACTGGTCCTCAGAAACTTTTCCTACATACCTATTGCTCATCTAAATAAAAGAGCACAGTTCATATGCTCTATTTCTCTGCCCAAGTAAGGTTGTGTGTGGATAAAATGAAAAGGTTGGTAGGCAGTAGGGGGCAACATACTTGTATGAAAGGTACTGTTATCATTACTGTTTTAGGTCCCATTATACTTATTCAAGAACTAAATCAATGGATAAAAAAAGATGCATGAGTAGAATGACAAGACAGGTCAGTTCTAAAGACAGAACACTTTCAGGCCCACCACCAATGGATTCAATAAGTGTGTTTAATTCAACTGTACACTTACAGACCTGACCAGAGCCTGAGAGAATTCATGACCACTACTGCCTGTGTAAACTCAGAGAGGTGCTTCTGGGGGAGTGTAAACTGCTTCCTTTATCCATATATATTTCATAGGCCCTTCTCTGTTATTAATGAGATTTTAAATATCACTTATGGGGCCATAAACCCCTTGCTATATGCCCTGTGTGGCCAGGTGCTTATGGACCCAAAAACTTTTCAAGGAACCAGTTGGAGAGAAAAGGAATATAATATGCATTTGATTGGCATTGTGAATTATATTATTAAACCCACCCAGGGTATGGATGATGGCAGGTACAAAGGAGAATTAAAATCACCCAAATCTTCCCCATAGCTGAGAAGAGCCACAAAGGACCTGATTATAAGGTCAGAAATTATGTTTTCAAGTCCCCATCTGGAGGCATGTTTGTTTCTTGCTGCGTAAGTTTGCTTCTGAGTTCTTCAATGGCCTGTTTTGAAAGAGTGCGACTGAAACAAATGCCTCTGTCTTAAGGACTGAAAAAAAAAAAAAAAAAAAATCATTGAAAACAATGTAGGGATATAAATGTCTGTGCCCACAGCCAAGATAAAAAATGCAAAGTCTGGGCCACCTTGCCTTTAATTTTCTAACTGCTGTTTTGTAAGGCTGTGTCATGCTTCTCAGTTCAAACACGCTTTGGCTCTTTATTATTCATGGACCTTTTTCTCAGTCAGTGGTGTTGAATAATAAAACAGCCCAGGATCAAATGGGCCAATTCTCCACGCCTGACACCAACTGCTACTGTTCGCTGGGCTCTGCCAAGCGTTGCCTCTGATAATGAGTGGGATTTGGTTAAACAGTAAATTAATGAATAATGAAATATCCAGGTTGATCAGTTAGAGAGCACGCTTGCTTTGCCCTGGGCTAAACGCTTGGGGCAGAAATTACTCTCAAACGGCACTTGCCTGGCTGCTGGTCTGGATAACTATTTTACAGCCTATTGCTTGACAGAATGTTGGGGAGGGGGGTTAGTGGGGGAGAGGAAAGGAAGGACAGAGTTATTAATAGCAAAGAAAGGAAGAGAGGAAGAATAACCTAGTTATCACCTTGTAGGTTTCTAAACTGCATGTGTAAGAACAAAGTCACAAATATGATCTGGAGAAGTCAGAGTTCCAAAATTCCAAACATGTGTTTAACATCAAGGAGAAATGATGAGTGAAAACAGTCTTCTGTGTTTGGTTGTGCACATATGGGATTAAATGAAGAACCATTCAACTGCAAACTCTTGTTTCTGAGTACATGTTAGAGTGATGACATACAGGAAAATCATCCAGTATTGAGTTGACAGGAAAACTCTACCTTCATTTTAAGGTTTCATACTCTGGTTCCTAGACACACCCCTTCTACAAATTTCAGAACATTAAAAATAGGATGGCTTTTCCAAATGACCTCCATTAGATAAAATGCTTCACTACAACTGGGATTCCCGGAGATAAATAAACATAGACATAGAGATATTTTGTCACTTTTCAATCTTAACTTGCCCAAGAGTTTTAAATTGCTACGTAGTTTCACACATGCATGTGTAATAGGTTTGCTCATTCAATATCATAGGTACAGCCTTTATAAGAAACAAACTTTGGATCATCAGAAACCCACAGCAGAGTGCCATAAGGACAACATGTACTGAGAAAACGTATTATTTCACTCCTGACATTTGTTTTGGCGATAAATTTCTCTAATTGGTTATCTCTGGAATATCTTATTCTTTTAGATCATTGACTCTTTCGAATAGGCTCAAGATTAGCGAACTTTGCAGTTTTACACTCTAAAGGTGGAAAGGCTTTTCAATAAATTGATTAACATGTGGTGAGTATTTGTGTTTTGTCATGTTTGGTTTGGTTTGACGTTTGTTTTTAGGTGTGAGAGAAATGTCTTCAACCTAATTGAACAGTCCTTACAGTTGTTAGTAAACCCAGAACAAGGCTGGAGAAAGGTGGATATTATCTTCTTTTCCTGGTGTAGAGGTGACAAATGACAGGATTGTTAAAAAAACAAAAATGCCCACAGACTAAAAATATGGGGAAGAAAGGAGCAATATGAATTACCTATAACTTCAGTGTACATAATTACTACACTCCATTCCTCAGGGCCTGTGAAGCAGTAAGTCTTAGTGAATGATGTTCCCCTACTTTCATCCTGCAAAGTGATGTTATAGACAAAGATTTAATCTCTCTGCACTGGCACCCAACAGTCACCCCCGCCCAAAAAATTAGAATTGTCCTTATGACTTTCAGACATTGGCCACCAAACACAGATGTTCACTATTGAGAATTAAAGGAAGGGTAAAAGGTCACAGGGACCCTGATCAGCTTGATCCTTCTTTGGATTATTTGGCCCCATTGTCTTGAATGGCCCTTATCTTTGAAGAAGAAAAGAATATTTAGATTGAACATAAAAGTGAATGAGTCACTCTGGGCCCATGTTGTTGGTAGGGCTCATGTCTGTGGCTGCCTCCCTAAGAACAGCAAAAGGGAAAGTGTGTGAAACAACCTATTTGAAACAAGGAAGCTGTGCTTCTGCCTCAAATTTTGATAGCTCCCTATTTTTAGGTATTCTTGGCCAAAAGAATTCTATCTTGAAAATGAGAGCCTTAAAACTTAAGAAATGAAAAAATCTTACCTTCTCTTTGACACATGGTACGCTCATTGCAAAGAAATCTCACATTGGTAAGCACTGCTTTGTTGTGGCTGTTTTGTTTAGTCCGGATATTGGGGAGTTGGGGGGAGGAGGGTGGAGAGAGAGAGAGAGTGTGTGTGTGTGTGTAAGAGAATAAATAGCCCTAACTAACAGGTTTCTCACCTGGTCACTTGGCAAAATCATTTATCAGAAAGGATAACATATACACAAAATTCATCCTGGTCTAAGATTGATGCTTTTATCTCGACGTTAGCACCGGCATTTTTTATGTTTTTTTGTTTGTTTACTTGACGAGGACCAGCTAATGGAGCCCTGAGGTTTGGTTTCGTTTGATCCTTGTTTACTTTGTATTGGCTGGGCTTTTCCCAGCTGTTTTATACAACTCCTACCTGGCCGTTTCCAAACCCAGAACAAGCTGTCGACAGTTTAAAACCCACCACTGTGTCGAAGCGATCTAAAGTCCTGTTTTCTCAGAAACTCGGATTACGGTTTGCACTCTCTTCGCCCACAACCAGGTGTTTCAGAGCTGCCGGGCCTCTAATTAAGCGACCGGACACCAGATTCCAGCGCTCAGAACCAGAGGGTTCATTCGGTGAGCGCTAGGACTCACTGGCTCGACTCGATCCTCCACTCCACCTATAAAGTAGACCTGTCAGAACTGGGGAGTTTCCACCCTGGAAAAGACTTGCATGACTTTCATACCCATTTCTAGTCTTAAGAAGCTCCCCTTCCCACGTCTCTGTAGCCCACTGCTCATGTGCCAGCTTTTATTTGATAAATGTCTGTACAGCTAGGGACATGTGGCTATTACTGGGGACAAACTCTGACACAAGACTCCTTCCCCCCAATATTCTACGCATTTATGCCCTGGCCATGCCCTCCTTCCAGTTAAGCAAAAGGCTCGGTGAGCAGGGGTTAGCTAATGACAACTGACAGCCACATCCTTGAAAACGTTTGCTAATATCTCTACGAAGAGGCACGTCCGAGACGTTAACTGGTCGAATTACAGATGACTGCCAGAGCTGCCTTCCGTGCGGCCTGGGCAAGTCACGCTTTGTTAAGTCCATTGGCCATTATATTGCTTTTTAAAAAATTTAAAGAGCATTTTTATGCAGAGGCCTCTCTCGGCAGCAGGTGTGACCCGTATTTAGGTCTGGACGCCTCTCTCCTGAGTCAGCTCCAGAAGGCTGCAGCCCTTCGGAGCGAGGAGAAAAAGCGAAAAGCAGGGTAGGCAGAAACCAGTGGGTTTCGAACAAGTGGGCGAAAAATCGCCGCCTGACCTTGCTAGCTTGTGACCAGCGTGTTACACGGTGAACCTGTGTGACAAAACTGCTCCCTCAATCTGAGCATAACCAGTTTATAGGAAAAAAAAAAAAAAAGGCTGCCCACGCTGCAGTCGTGTGCACACCTTGCTCCCGAGGGCTCACCAGAAACCCCGGCAGGCCGGCCGCACCTTAGGCAGTGGCGGTGATTGGGGTTACGCCCCGGGGCGCCTCGGCGCGTGCGTGCGTGCGTGGGCGTGGACGTCCGCGCCTGCGCGTTCCTTGACACCCGCCCGGCAACCCGGAGAGCGTGCCTAGACGTGAGCAGCGGGCGCCGCGTGCGCGGGCGAGACGCAGGCTGAGGCGGCGCACACGTGGTACGGGAGCCCGCGGACACTGTGCCCTGGGTGTATCACTACGCTCATATGCAGTCTCCAAATTGCGGTTGGTGGTTGTGTCTTTAAACCTAGGGGAAAGGCAGTGGGACTGCGTCAACCTGTTACCTGGGGGAGGGGCATGAATGAACTCTAATCAGGAAAGCGGACCCAGGGAGACGTTTGACTGAGCTCATCCGAAGGAAGCCTAAGGGGTTATTTATGAGGCCTGACTTAAAAGTAGAGTCTGCCAGGGAAGTGAAAAAGGAACTCACCCCAAGCTATGAGAGGAGCTACAGTCACAGGAATGCTATTTATGACGATATAAATCAATGTGGAACTTGTGATGGGAAATAACTCGTATGGAGAGTGTGAGTTTGGGATAGAAACAAGGAAACAAAGTCAAGAAGGAAAAATGAGTTTTCGCGCTCCCTTTTCTATCTCACCCGCTCCGCCTGCGCGCAATTTCGTCCTCCCCCTAGGAGGCCACGATTCCAGCGAGAGGGAATGGAGGTGTGAGCACACCCCGTCGTGGGCCGGGTCTGCCCGAGTCTTCCCCAAGTTTACACGAGGATCATTAGAAGGCCGGAGAATACATGTAAATAAACAACTTGGAAGATTTATGGGAAGGAGTTCAATTTTATAGGATTGTATTTATAGAGCCAGGGATGGCTCACTTATAAATAGATTAATGAGAAGCTGAAATTAATGGACTTCTGAGCTACACGTTTCATTTCTGAGGCTTCAAAATGACAGACAACCGGCCTCGAAGCCCGAGCGTGGAAGGCAGCTTGCATTGGGGCCCTGAGCGCCCTCACAAAGGGACACAACCCACCAGACCAGCGACTCCCTGGTGGCTTATAGTTTTGGCGCCCGGGATCCCTGGTTCACTTGTGGGGTAACAGATTGCAGGTCTGTTTATACAGGGCTGGTGCTAACCTTCTGTAGAAAAGCTTGCCATACATATAGAAATTACCTACTCCCCCCTTGTATAATCTCAGTGGCAACCGACCCCAAACTCTCTGCAAAGCAAATGAAAAGGAAACTCAGTGTGACACAATTAAGCTAGAAACTAAGTCATATACCTATTTTTTTCTAGATAAATGGATTGCATACACTCATAATCACACTTCCTTGGTTTTCTTTGCTTTCTTCTACTTACCTTTTTTTTATTTTTATTTTTTGCTTTCCCTTTATTCCGTTGTTTATAGTCCTAGCCATGATACCCCTCACCCCCCCTTTTTTTTCGTTAAATTTTTATTTACCCCTCACTCCTTTTAATTAATAAGTAAAATAGGAAGGGAAAAATCTCACATAAAGTGGATTCCATTGTCCCTTCTGCCATTCCCTATAGGCAAGTTCAACTAGAAGAGTCACCTGAAAAACAGAAAATTGGTATGGGAGGCATATTAATAAACTGAGCACCAATTATATGCTAAGCACTCTCATATAATCTAGGGTTATCGAGATTTAATGTTTCCGATTCTCTTTAAACACGTGTTCATGAAAATATTCTTTCAATTCTATTTTTTCACTAACATTTTGAAGTACCATTATATACATTTTGCAGTTTCTGCTTTTTATAAAGTAATTAAATTAGGCAATATTGATATAAGAAAGGATCTTAGGAGGTTCGATTCGTATTTTACCGATAAAGACTTTGAGGCCTCAAAAGAAGGAGTGTCTCATCCAAACTGTATAGCATCTAGGATGACTTTGCTTTCCTGGCCTCAGGGAAGACACTCAAGCCTTGGGATAAAATACAGATTGAGATGTTTGATCACTGAAGATCATTAACCCAAATGAGAAAAGGTCTGGCTTCTCTAGGTAGCCTCCTAAGACATCTATGCCTCTTTTCTTAGTCATCAGAGTCATTTGTTTATGGAGGGCCCTGCATGGCTAATGAGGTCAGGTTCAGGTTCAGTCCTCAAATTGGGCAGTTAACGCCAGATCCCAAGCATGCGGGTGCAGAAGTCCACACCCATCCCTGAAGACTTCTCTCCTGCACATCTTCTGGGAACACCATGCTAGAACACCACCCACTAGCAGTAGGAAGGGAGTGTCATCTCTGACTTGGACCCAGAGTCCTTTACCTGAAAAGTAAATTTGACTCCTCATTTTTTTAAAAGGGCAAAATAAACCAAAAGATTCAGTTAAAACAAACTTTTATTGTAAATCTGGTTAGAAATAGGAGAGAAGAGTGTCAATTTGGATTCTAAAAAATCCAAAACACCTCCTAGTGAAAACAAAAGTGTCGTTTTTCTGAGAAGCAAAATTTATTGTATTTCTGTTGTAACAAAAATGCTGTGTGTGCTTCAGTGAGGGGAACAAAAAGAAAAAATCTTGTTGTACTTTTTGTCTCTGGAATTAAACAATCTGCATATTTTAAAAACTGAAGATGAAAACACAACAAAAACACAACAATCTTTTTATTTATGTAAATCAGATCAACACTGGACAATAAACCAATTTCTACCCATTACCATAACAGCTTGTCTATAAAGAACAGAAAAATTCAGATAGGATTCTACCTAGAGTCAAGCGGTTTTTTGTTTTTAACCACCCATTCACAGAGGTATAGATTCACAGATAAATAATCCCAAACTACTTGCTCACCATATTTACACATTCCCATTAAATTAAGCATAAATAAATATGTACAAACTTAACATGAATACCCTCCAAAGCTCTCCTTGTGAAGAGTCAATAGATTGATAATTCTCGATTGTGTGGCAAAAACAATGTTGGTGAACTAGAGACTAGTTAGAAGAGGAGTAGATTTTGGCATTTAAAGAAGGATAGTGTTCATTCCATTTTTTGAAAGAAAACAAAACGAATTTTAGTATTTTTTTTTACGCCAATAATTTAACTGACTGGCAAAGGAGGGAATCGCTATTTGGGCTGTTGAGGCAACATCACATGGTTTAAGGTTATTATTTCCTTTCCACATAATGTATTACAAGTACAGGATATCAGATAGGATGACAAACTCTCTATAAACACTTTAACTAGGAATGCATTGTACCAGAGGAACAGTGTGTAGATAAGTTCGGGTTTGGGGTTTTTCATTTGACCAAAGTTTTCATAGGATATGAAATAATTGCTTGAGAGAAAGTGGTTTCCTTGGCCAAAGAAAACAAAACATACAGGTCTTTGAAAGCCTCTTCGGTTCTGTGTGAGGGGGTGGAGAAAGCTAAGGATGTGGAGGCCAGAAAGAAGGAAAGAAAATGCTAGATAATTGGGGGTGGGGGGTGGAGGGAAGTTACCTTTTCAGTTTGGGGGGGAGGATTAAAAATCCCTTCAATGATGGAATCCTCACCCAGGACAGCTCCTTCCTTGCTCCCCTGAGACCCACAATAGTTGTAGGAAGAGGCAGGGTTGGACAGAGAATGGCCTGGAGATCTGCAGAACCTCCAAAGGAACTTACAAAGTGGAAAGTTGTGGGGGCAGCAGTGCCACATCCCGATTTCTCCTTTCCATCTTTAGCTATTTTAATTTGGGACCGAGCATTTAGGAGGAGACATGCGGCAAGGATAAAATAACTAGAGGGAGGGGATGGGGGAGAGCTGCAACTCACCTGTTTGGTTTGAAAACAAAGCTCAAAGGGGTTTGCCTTAAACGTTTCCCTTGACTTAAAAGGCAAACTCTTGCGTTAATCCCACTGTTTATTGATTTATAGGCCCAAGGAAACCAAATCTTTTAATAACTCAATTATCAGATAAACGTAGCGGGCTTGGCTAACGAAAGCAAGGGGGCGGGGGACCTACATGAAAGGAAAAGTGAGGGAGGGAGAGGGGCAATGCGCTCACTCCACGCGGCTGGAGGGTGCGGGGGGGTGGGGGCGCACAGGGGGTTCTATGTAGCTGGGTCACGCGAGGGACGGTAGGACACTGAAGGGAGCCTGCATAGCCTAGTAGGACAATTCCCACCCCATGTCCCCCCTTTAGGAGCTAGAAGGTGGGAAGCCTTTCTATCCTGGTAGAGGCGTAGAAGGAGGGGAAGCTTCTGCTGTCTTCGACATTTCTAGGCCACTCTCCCTCCGGGAGCAGGCGCCCGGGGTTGCCGCTGATAGCAAAGAGCTTAAGCGGCGCTGGGACCCCTCCCCGCCTGCAGCCCGCGGGGTACCGCCCGATTACCTACTGGAGAATGGGGCTTTCTCGGTCGTCTTAGCCCTTAGGGTGAGACCGAGAGCGGGAAGGGCCCGCGCGGCCGGCGGCCCCTCCAGTGGCTGATTCTATGTCCTCAACACGACTGGGCGCGAGTGGCCCACACGCTCTCAGGACCTGCACAGTAAGAGCAAGGCGCGTCCATCGCGTCTCTCGCACGTCACACGCGTGGGGCGCGATGCCCTGCAAGGAAAGGAGACGATGGTTTTCAGTGTGGTTTCTCCAGGCCTTGTGCAGTCAGAATACATCTAATGCAAGCGGCCAGGCCCTCGGACAAAGGTGCGGATTTCTGAACTGGGGACAGAGGGAGCGTCTACACTCTCCGTAAGGTCTAGTTCCTGGCCTTTGTACTCCCCTCAACGACACGTTCTAGGGCTGGGCCCTGCTGACCCAGAGGCCTCCAAAGGCTCTGGGGATAGGAGATGGATTGCGGTGTGATCTTACCCGTTGCTTGGGCCCTTCAGGTGACTTAAAAACAGCTTCATAACTTCCTTCCATTCCTCCCCTCCTCCCCTCACCTCTCCCCCAATTAAAAACTGTCTGGGCAAAGCTCTCAGCAGGTTTCTAAAAACCCACCCTCTCCACTCACCCCAAGGCTAGTTGGAAGGGGGGGGGGGTAAGGGACTGAGAGTCTTAGGTATTTGAGTGGGTCCTAACTGTAAATCCTGCAGGACAACATCTGGATCTTTATCTTCCAAGATGTTGCAAAGTCCTGGCTACTTTGTTTAAAGAGGTTCCTGTATCTACACTAAATTTAGGGACCTATCTCACTCACCCCTACCCCGGGGGATTTGTTGCTGCTTTGGGGAATGTGGGGACAATGGGTTCCAGATCTTATTTTATGATAATGCTAAAATGAAGCCCGAGAAAGGAGGTGGACTGCCAGAAGTGAGAAATATTAAACACATGAAACTGTATCCACTGGGAATAGTCCCAGTGTATCCAGACGGTAAAATTAAAAACCGAAATACATCTCCTTTCACTTTGCATTATTTTACCATTATATGCCCAAATTAGTGTACATCTGGAAGGGAAAAATGCCTCATCCATAAAGCATCTTGTAAGAAAGCAATTGTTGCAGAAACACAGGAGCTTGTGCCATCCTCCTGCCCACGTCCACTTGCAAAGCTGCTCTTTCCACGTTAAAACAGCAATTTCCAAAGAGCCCAGGGAATTCGAATGCATTATAAATGCAGGGCAATACTGTTAGAATATAGGACTCCAAGACACCTTACTCTTTTCCCTTAAATTTCATTTTGCAGCCCACTCCCCCTCTATCCCTGCCGGAATTCTGATGTTGAGGTATGTTAGCAAGTAAACTCAAAGCTGCTTCCATCATATCGGCTGGCCACTTTCTAAATTATTCCCTTTGAGCTTCTTTAAAGAAGTGCACCTGCAGAATTCTGACACAACGGGCTTTGATTAAAAAGGGATCGGATTTTTTTTTTTTTCTCTGTACCTTATAGATTGTGTAGGAAGCCCAAGTCCTCTTTGAAGAAGCTCATAAACCATGCGGGCAAAGCTTTGGAAAACAGAAGAGAATGAAATGGTACATACCCCTTCGAAGGAATTACATACTAATCAACGTATTCATAGTGTTTTGTTTTTGTTTTTGTTTTTACTATAGTTCTTAAAATTGGTAGATGACACAAATATAATAACAAATGCAAGATTCTCTGTATGCAGATGATGGCAAGGCTGGGAACTAGTGACATTTCTGAGGAATCGTTGGTGATTCTGAATCAACTTATTGGTCCGGATTTTCCTCAGCCGCAGGAACCTCTGCTCGGCTGGCCGGCACCAAAAGCTGCAGCCTCCGCCTGCCTCTTGGCAGGCCTCCCGCCCCACCCGCCCTCACCCTCCCTAATTATGCAAGTGGCCAGGGAGCTGGGCACCGGTGAGTTAAGAATGCAGGGCAGGGGTTCCGAGGGGACTGAAACAACGCAAAAGGGCTAACCACACTATTTCCCATCCCAAAGATTCCCGTAACAGTGTGAGGCAGAAAGGGCAACGTAGAAAAGGGTGGCTGGGGAGAAGGGTGAGGTGGAGGGTGGGGACTGCAAGAGAGTTTCCTAAAAAAATATTAAAAATTAAGAAGTTCGTGCGTCTCAGTCAACCAGCTCTCAAAGCACTGACACCAACGTTTCTCCGATTTTCTTCCAATAAGTTAGCGTTTTCTCATGTTTAGTCTTATGTTTATTTTCCAAAGGGAGGGGAAATCATGGTTTTCTTTTATTATCAGTATTACTAAGCTCGAAAGAACCGAAGTGGAAAATCCGGACGGTTGTCTCCAAGTGTATCTTGAAATAGACACTGAGAACCGATATTGTTGCTCCGTTGTACGCCTCAGTTTTTTAAAAGTTATTTAGCTTTTTTTTTTTTAAATTTTGATTGTATGTGTATTCTACCTAATATAATTCTTCCAAAGCCAATCCAATATTTTAAAGCTAAAATTAGATTTTTTTTTTCTGTTTTCCTTTTGTATTTAAAACACTTTTCCTTCTTTTTTAAAAATTTTTTTCATTTCCTGTGTTTCTCCTCCTTGTCGCCAGTTTTACTACCTGGGCCTTCCCCAGACGTGTGCCTGTTAGTTGTGGTGTTGTTCAAGAACATCTTGTCCATGCCTTTGAGCGCCTCGGTGAGATAGTTCTGCAGGGCCGTGAGCGCGGCGCAAATGGCCGGGGCGCCGAAGCCGTGCGTAATGAGGCTGAAGTGCGTGAGGCAGCTCTGGATCCCCGGCTCCAGGATGGGGCTGGGCCGGCTGTTCCCGATCGGCGTCCGGTCCTGCGCCAGAAGATCCGTAAATTCTTTACAGAGTTGCCTGAAAAGGTGTGGGGGAGGAAGAGAAAATTACCCTCAGTATCGCTGTCACTGGCATTAGAAAGGAGACGCTCCCACAAGCCCAGAGGCTCCGGTCACCGAAGAGCGAGGCTAATGTGGGCGATTCCGCTCTGTTTCCTTTCCCAGCGCTCTCCTTTCTCGAGCAGCTGGGACTGGAAGAAAAGCGGGGGTGGGGAGGTAATGCACCCCTTCCACCCCAAAGCCTTGCTTCCCTCCCTTCAGTCTTTCCCCTCTATTACAGGACAGCATACACTCTTCTATGGGAAATTCGCTAGGCTTTAGCATTTGATTTTAAATATTCAATAATTTTGAACTCTTACCTGGTATTCCTTTTGAGCCACTTCCCCCTCCTCTCTCCTGCCTTTCCAACCTCTTGGTAATCAGGCGCAAAAAGCCCTGAAAGATTTAGGCCCCTCGGCCACAAGCCTGTCCCTGGCACCGAAGCAGATTGCTGGAGCCTTGCATGGCCCAGGGCAAGAAACTGTTTATTCTGGGAGAGAATGCTGATTCCATTCAAAGCAAAAACCTGTTTACCTGCTGTATTTTGGAAGGGAGATATTTTCTTCTTTTCTTCCTTTTTTACCCCTTTCTTTCGTGTAAGCATAGGCTACTGAAAATCTTTGCATAACAGGATTGTTGTCAATATAAAAGGATTCCCACATAGTTTAAATAAAACCTAAAGGTATACTGTTAAGACACTAGGGAGGATAGATTTTTATTTGTTGAAGGTTTTTATTTCCTCAAGGCATCCACAATTTAGAGGAATCTCCCAGCCTTAGAAATCCTACCTGCCTAACTATGGATTGAGTTTATTTGAGGAATTTTTAATATTGGAGCTGGATGGGAGGGTTTTAGCCCTCAAGGTCAAATGGCTTGGCTGTGCAGGCAGGCAGAGGCATAGCATCCCAAAGGCCACTGCTTTTCACAGATTGGCAGACTTCTCCTGTCCACCTGCCTCTGCCCAGTCTGTGGGTCTGTGGGGTTTCAAGAAAAGCAAACCTACAGCACTCTAGTTCCAGACTTGCCTCCCCCATGGGATGGCCTGACACCTGGCCTGGCCAACAGGTAAACAGGGCTGGTGACTGAATGTGAAGGACCCTGAGGCATCTTTTCCCAGGGTGCTGCCACTTTGGCTATATTAGATGGAGAATAGCTCCTCCCCGCCCCCCCCCCCCCCCCCCC
>NW_007727054.1:669655-715433 GCF_000696425.1 Galeopterus variegatus
AAAAAGCCCCCCCCCCCCCCCCCCCCCCCCCGCAGCAGTTGAAATGTTGTTGGTTTAAAGGCTGGTGGATAGAGAACACTAACAGGCAGTCTTTCTACCCTCTAGTTTCTGCATTTGAAATACACACACACACACACATCCCCACAACCAGGAACAAATTGGTAATGGTTCTGAGCATAGTAGGGTAGTAAGCCAGAGATACTTCAGAATCACCTGTGGGGGTTCCAATACATACTCCCAGGCCCTCATCTCCATTGACTCCAATTCAGAGGGTTTGAGAAAAGCTCCATGCATAAATATCTTCAAAAAGCTCCCCAGATGATTCTGAGACTCACCCCAGGTTAAGAAGTGCTGGCCTAAGAGAAGCCATAAGGCTTCACGGAGGGGGTAAGTCTGTGTGTGTGAGAGAGACAGTTATAAGCATTCCTTAGGGAAATGAAGCAGTTGTTCATGGAATCCTGTTATTTGATTTGTACACTTTGGTTTTATTTTTTTTCCCTAAAGTACCCTTTATCTTTCATAAAGCACCCACCACCCGTCACCAGGGCAAGAGGTAATAGCAGTGCAAATCTACTAAGATCTATTATTATATTATATTTCATCAGAGGAAAACCCACTAAAAAGAGGGTGGGTGCCAGGTTTTGATAATTGAGAGAGATGGTTAAAGTCTTTCTTCAGTTTGTACTCATTACCAAAGTGCCAAAAAGGAAATTCTGAACTGGGGAGAACAAATGCTTAGAGTCAAACATTTTAAATCTTCAAAGCCCAAACCAGGGTCTGTAAGCAATTAAAGTTCTGGGACATTAATATTTTTTGACCCTGCGGAAAGGGGCAATCAAATTCCAATCACGTCTCAAAAACATCTGGACAAATTTGAGCAAATGATTTTTCAGCCTTCCATATATTTCTTTAAATTACGCTGTCAACGGGACAAACCGCGTCCTGGAGCACTAAATAAATGAGCGCCGATGTTTGGGCCGCGCCTGCGAGAGAAACGTGCGGGCGCACGCAGCACCACCCACTGCAGGCCTGAGCCGGCCATAAAACATCAACAATATGACACCGAAGCCAAAGACAGGAGTAAATCAAATAAATAGAAAACCCACTCTAAAAGTTCAAATGAGCTCGAGGCCTAAATTTAGCCAGAGATTTACTATTTTCCCCTCTGGAGTTGTAGTAAATTTTACAAGTCTGTGGAAGATGACAAACAGCAATGTTGGAAACGGAGTAATTAGAGCTGTGGGTAGAGATGGGTACACGTGGGTGACATACAGACACCCTGAGCGAGCACACGTGGCTGTGTGGATATGATAGGCAGAGAGATGTGAAACCCAGGCAGAAATATACACCTGAGATCCAGGGAAGAGCTGGAACAGGGACCCAACCAGAAAAGGTCTGCCTGACATCCCCAGGGTTCTAGAAGAGAAGTGTAAAAAGCCTGGATTCAGATTAATAAAGCCATTTTCCCCAGACGTGGAAAGAGAGACGAGGACTGAGACAATCCTATAGCCCATCAACTTTGTCCTCCACCCCTTCAGAAGGGGTGAGGAGAGCTGGGATGGCTTCCAAGCCAGCACGCCACAGTCTGCAAATGCTACTTCTATACAACCCACTTGAGCCCTTTTTCTGCTCCACAAAGGAAGGTCTGCACTATGGCTCCCCAGGGCTACCTCCCAAGCCAGGTGGACCAATAGGGTGGGAGTCAGGGATAAGGGCCGAGGGTCTGGGACACTCACTTGGTAGCCAGCAGCATATTCTTTCGGGAGTGCAAGTCACTGGGGTCCGTGTGCTGCCGGTTCAGATACTCAGAGACAGCTTTGGCGGGAAACTCTGTTTCGCAAATGTACCCAAAATCCCGAGCTAAGTGAACAGCTTCTCCTGAAAAGACAACAGTGGAGGTAAGAATCAGCACCCTGTCCCTAACATCCCAGGGCAGGAAAACTCCCTAGTCAATTCTGTTTGTATTTCCAGAGGAGGCCAGCTACTTACTGGAGGCAAAAGCAAAGCTGAGACAGATGCCCCAAATAAAAATAATTCTTAAGTTGTAATTCAAGTTGATGGGACAAACTTTGCTCCTGCTGCTCTTTCAAGCCTCTCCCTGGGCCAAGTCCAAATTAAACAACCCCTGAAGAGTGGAGTCTCCCATACCCTATTTGCTTTGTCTTCAGGAAAAAGTGGGCCAATAAATTCAAGAGACACCTTGCAATTGAACCTAGACATTTGGCTGGATATTTGAGTCAGGTTTCTTTCTTCTCATTAAAGCATCCATTATACCTGCTTTAAATAAAATTTAAAAGTCACCATCATCTTCCTGTAATTGTTTTAGAGAAAAAATACTTCTTATTAATAACTAATATATAAACAAATCCATGTTTGTATATGTCCACATATAAATAATATATGTACAATGTACATGGAAAGAGTATTTGTATCCAGCAATGAAATAATTATTTTTGTCATCACTTTTACTGCTAGATGGGTTTTGGGTTTCTTCCCTTCAGAGTTTTTTGTCATCATCTTGCTACTTAAGGACTTTCTACTGCATAGAGATGACACAGCAGCTATAGCAAACCAGGGCATATAAGGTATTACCCAGCTTATGTGGAAGCCTTCTGAATAAAGCATTATTACCCTTTAAAGGACAGCCTTAGGGGGTTGATGGAAGATCCCAAACATGAAAAAGGTATGTTGAATTATCCCATAGCTACATTATTTTTAAGGAGCATGACTTATTTTTAATCATCATTATAATAATAACAACTAAAGATTTCAGGCACGGTGCTTACATGAATTCGTAAAACCCAAAACTGCCAACCAAGTATTAGAATTTCAGTGGCTTTCTAGTTTCCTACCTTTGCCACCAAAATCCCTGTCTTGGGCCAAGATTACCTTGACTGCTTTTCAAAATGAGGACTGTGATATTAGCAATTCCCTGAAGGGCAAAATGTGAAACCCCCAGGCTGAGAATCAACTGCTAATAAGTGTGGTCTGAAAATTCAGTGACTGTTGCCTCTGGAGAGTAAGTTTGGGTCAAGCAACTTTGGCTTGAAGATGGCAAAGTGCAAGGCATATAACTGTTATGATGTTATGGTTGCTGTGTTAATATTCTAAGATCCCCTCCTCCAAAAACCAACTCCCTAATAGAGTGTCAAAATATTGCATCCATTAAAATGGAAAGAAAAATAAGACCTATAAGCTAGACTCTAGAGACAATTCTATGTCTTTCTCCATTAGGACCATCTGGCTGTATTTCCTATGCCTTCCCCATCCCACAAATTCAACTGCAGATCCTTTTGTTTCTGTGTAGATGAACTTAGTTACTGTAAATATCATCTCTAAACCCAAACCGATAAGCAAATTAGAAGATGCATATTACCATTATGACCCTTCAATTTACAACTGATGAATCTACATTAAAGATCATACCTCTCTTCCACGTTTCTTAACTACACCTCACCAAATTTTGCTAGGCATCATTGGTCTCATTAAGCTATCAATATTTTAATAACAGTAAGTCCCAGGTAATCAGCAGGAAATTGGGCCCTGGGAGTGACCTGAGTTTTAAAATAGCCATTAGGGGTCATGAATACAAAGCGTTTTTTAGTACTGACAATTCAAGAGGTAAAATCTGGGAAGGAGAAGGGGTATAGAATGGATTGTTGCTTACAAAGTTACTCTTGCAAGAGGGTGTTTCAGAGACTGCGACCCACACGTGGCATCAGAGGTGACCCCTGCCCTTGTTTGGAGGCTGGACCTGAGCACTCTTCAGAGCTTAGGGACCCTCCTACACGTCCCTTGGCCTCTCTACAACTGATGGCTCCCTCTAAGTAAAAGGACCTTTGAACTTCTCTCAAGCAGCCGCTTGACATCCAACTCATAAGGGCACAACAATTGCAATGATTTCCAGTTAATCATGAAATGTATAAAATGTCAGCCTCCAGCTGACACTTAAGCTCAGCCACTTCATGAAATGGCCACACGTCTTGCTTACCTTCCACCAGGGAGGTGAGTAACGTGACATTTGCTGCTTTGCGCCTGCCCGCGGGTAAATTCAAACCGATTTTTTCTAGCCTTTCTCGCAAAGATCTCCCCCCATTTTTCGATTTGGCTCTGAAATTGCAAGAATTAACATTCTGATTAACCTCAGAGTGTTCCTGAAACAAAGTTTAGATTTAGCAATCTAAAGCCCAGTGGAGCTTGAAGAGGTTTTAACTTGAGGTTAGCACATTTTCCCCTTCCTTTTGGTTATTTGCTGATAGTTTGCTGAGGTTTGCTTAATTTCTGCAATACAGAGCATTAAAATGAAAAAAAAAAAAAAAGAGAGAGTCTTTTTTTTAATCTCCTGAGGAAAAAAGGATACCAGATGGGAATAATTACGGTGTAGGTTGTGGGTCCAGAGAAGGTAGAAGTTGCACATGCAGGCACATATACGTTCCCTCCTTGTCATGGAGCCAGTGAGGTGAGCAGAAACTGGGCAAGCACCACCTTGATGGAAAGAGGAAAAGAGCCAAGTGGCTCAGAGAGGAGAAGGCACTTGCTGAAACAGGTGGGCTTTGCAAGGAAGAGGTCGAGAGTTGCTATATAACAGAGTTGTGTTAGAACGAGAGGAAAGACTGAAATACAAAACTGATGGTGATGATAATCATAATGATAAAACTAACACTTTTGAGAGTTTAACTATGTGATAAGCATTTTATATTGATTATCTCCCTTAATCTTAAAGCAAGTTTTATACACACATGCTCAATGCTCAGAGGGTAATTGAAAACTTTCATACTCTGTGGCTTGCTTGAAAACTCAATCAAAGTAGGGCCAAGCAAGAGCATTCAAAATGAGAAAGTTCCTGGGTCGCACCCTTAATTTCTCCCATGGCTCTCCCTGTCTGTGCTAAGGTCTGGGCAAAAATGCAAGGAAAAATAAATAAATCAGTTACTATGACCTTTCTTGCTGTACTATTTATTCAGCCACTTTTAGAAAACAAAGTGGGTTAACTTGAAAAGTTCTGTCTCATACAAAGTCACCTTCATATCAGAGACACAGCAAAAGGGTTCAGGTGTTGGCAGGGACTATGGGAAAGGACTACCTTCTCTGCTTCCACGAGGAATCAGTCTACGGGTTGAAATGTTGGGGAGCATCTGAATGGCCCGAAGCGATAACTATTAATACTTCCAAAGTAGCAGTATTGCTATTTTTGGTGGTGGTATTAAAGTAAGGAAATCATGAATCTAGAAAAGAGGTTTTCCGACTGTGGGGCACAATGCATTAGCGGGTCTTGAGACCACTTTAGCCAGTAGCCAACAGAATTTTAAACAGATAAAAAAAAAAGTGGAAAATTATCAGAGTACATTCAAGGTATGAATGGAGCTGCTAAATGAAACTTGTTTTAGACAGGTGCGCGCGCGCGTGCGTGTTTGTGTAGATTCTGGGTCGCGCTCTTAGGCTAGAGAATGCCCTCGAGGTGTCCGGGGGAGGTCGGAGAGAGCCACGCTCCAGGCCCGGGTGCGGAGAAGCGGAAGGTTCCCAGGTCCGCAAAAATCTGCGAACTCGAGACTGCGCGTGCGCGACGCGAGCCCGCTGGGGTGGGTCCGAGGGCGGCGGCGTTTGCGCGGGAGGCCCCGAGCACGTGGCGGCCCAGGCACTCCGCAAGCTCAGCTCCGGGGACAGCGCTCCGGCCGCCCGGTCGCTAGGCAACCGCGTCGGACTTCAAGTTGGTTTTCGTTTGAGCCTTCTTCCCCCACCCAATAAAAAAAATGGTTTGTGGGGGAGTTTACCTTCTGAGGACGCCGCCGAGGAGAGACGCATTGAGACATTCGGGGGGCGAGAGCCGTCTCTGAACTTCTCCCACAGTGACTTTGTACTTTGAAGTTGAACTGAGCAGAGATAAACGTCCGGGGACCGAGCAAAACACCTCGCCGGTGTTTACTGACATGCCTCCCAGGAAGCCATCTTTATTCATCATTAGAGAAGTCACAGATTTGGGAGGAACCGGAACTAAAGAGAGAGAGAGAAAAAAAAAAAAAAATGCCATAAAGGTGACCGGGTTTCGATCCTGGTGACTGGTTGATAGAATGTGTCATTGCATGAGACCACAGGATAGGCGCCAAGTGGAAGCTGGGGGAGGAAGTGTTTGTTCCAGTGAGAGTGCGGTGCGTTCAGAGCACTGTGAGAAAACAGATGGAAAAGCCATCACTCTGGAAACTTACCCCATGTGTGTAGACATAAGAATGTCGCTTGCCACAGCCCCGCTCATTACACAGATCAAGAAAGCATGCATTCCAGAGCTTAGATTGTGCTGCGAAATCAGGCAGATCCTATTCCATCACATGCTAGCTGTGTAACCTTGGACACCTCACGGAACCTCTCTGAATCTGTTTCCTCATTTGTCTCTCTAAGATAATAATGCCTATGTCATTTGGTGATGAAGTCTGAAGATGATTATTACCGTTCAATGATATAAAATGGTAATACCAAAGGTCTTTATGGGACTCCCCCTTCTCTAATTTTGGACCAAAATCTATGGTCATCACCAGAGAGAATCAGGAGGGTGGGCACCATCAGATGTTATGCCCAAGAACAGACAGGCAATACCACTGAGTGGGAGAGTTAGACCCCAAAGAGCTGCTGCTCTTTTTAAAGTAAGCCACATTCTCTCCTACGTAACAAAAACAGATTGATTTAGAAATGAACCCAAATGCTCATCTCCAGTGAAAGCAATTCCAGTGACATGAATTTTGTTTACAAATTAAAGCACCGGCTGGTGATCGTTTGGAGCAGTTATGATTTACAACAGGTGCCCTGATCAATCAACCAATCACTCTAATTCACATGAGCAGCGGTCTTGCCTTGCCCCAGTTGTTTCACTTTGGCAAGTAATTGATAACAAACCGCACTCAAGGTATGTTTTATGCAGAAGTTAATAAGAGTTGACAGCTGGTTGCCACTGCTACCCTGGTGCTTTCAGCCTCTCCAGCCTGTATTTCTGTTTAATTGTGTTTCAGTGTCAACTGCAAGTCAGGAAGAGGTTGGGCTCAGTGGAACCAGAAGTCTGGAGTGAGATGCAACAGTCAACCTCACAGATCCCTTGCAATTTTGTCCCCTGGACTTACACACTGCTCAAGCCAGTTTTTTCCTCCCATAGGTTCTAGAGGCCACTGGGCAGGTGATTTTTCCTTACTTGCCTTATACCTTAGTTTCTTACATTAGTATATGAAGCCCCCAATCTTCACAGTATTTGTTGGTCACCAGCCCAGGAAATTTATTGAAATGTACATCTGGATTGAAAAAAGAGGTTTGTACCCCTACCTCTTTGATAAAGACTGTCTCACCCTATAATCCTGATGAGGGAACGAAACACTTTTTTTTTTTTTTTACCATCTGGGGCCTAGAACCCTATATGTCAGACAAGATGCATAATCTCCCTTGTACTGAACAGATTAACCAACACCTAGTATTTTTGTAACAGTTTATCTGCCACAGATTGCAGCATTCAAACCTCCACAATTGTTTGGAGACTCCTAAAAGGCACGTAGGCCCTAAATCTTTTATTTTCTATGAATTGCATTTGGCCCTTTACAAATACCTTGTGGAAAAGAGCTTTTCTAGGGGAATGGATGGGGCAAAGAAAGTACTCTCTTTTGCTACTTATTGGTAGATATTTTAGGACCTCTGGTTCTGCCCATGGAGCCCAAGACTTTGTCCCAGGTGGATGAATGATGTTAGGTAACATGGTGGATCTTCTGCACTGTCATGGGGGGGGGGGGGGCACAGAGGGGACTTCTTTCTGATTCTCCTCATTCTCATAGTGAAGTTGCTTCTCATTTGAGAATGAACCAGTGAAAAGTTGAAGTATGAGTATTAATCAGACTTGAGCAAAATGTGGAGTTAAAGTCGCTTAATAGATGGATGACTGGGGTGGGAACACCCTGACATTTAATTCTCCTACACAATATCCACATCTATATTAATTGATCTTATTCTTCACAGCAGTCCTGATTTTCATATTTCAGACTCATATTCAAAGCTCTAAACAAATAACTTATGATCATGGGAACTGACATTAGTAAACTTGGAAAAACTTATCCCCAATATAGTCCTTCGTAGTTTTAATATGATGTTAACTATAGAAATCGTATAAAAATCTCATCTTTGATTCTTAGCAACCTTTTTATTTTAAAATTCTATTTAGGAAGAATATATTAACCACAGAAAAACCCACCAAGCTGAAAATACTGAATTCAATTCCTGCTTCCTACACTGGGTAACCTAATCTTTCCTAAGGACTGGAATTTTGCCTGCATCTCAAGTCCCAGATGCCAAATCTTTTGAAAAGCCAGACCTTTAGAGACACTTTATAACCTGCCCTCTAATTTCACTATTGTTAATTGCCTGATTTACCTGACAAGAGCTGTTTCCTTTGGGGAATGTATATTGCTCCCTCCCTTGGGCTGTACCTCTCTGCATATATATTATCATCTAAATACTCCCAATCCAGTCAGCTTCTGTCAGCACACCGCTGTCTTGGGGGAGAGTGTACATTTCCATTTTCTAATTTAAGTATCACAATCATGTTTCCACCCTCTATCCTCTTATCCTCAGCTTCTAAACCTCTCTCCTCCCCTGGCCTAGTGTTGATCCCCTAGACTAGACCCTACACATTTCTTCCAACTTTCTTTTAGGTTCATAGCTTTGTTATCATTCACTCTCCCACCTCACTCTCACACCTGCTTAGTTCAGCTGATTAACCCCATATTTTATTCTCTTTGTCTCTTCCCTTCTGCTTTACTTCAGCTTATCAATAAACCCAGAGAGCAACAGGGCCCGGTTGATTTGTTAGTAATTATGAGCACACTGTTCCTGTTCACGGAACCCAGAGATGACCGAGATAGGTTTAAAGCGACAGCAGGAAATGGTAAGGAAATGGAGCATAGCAAAACTCAGCATGAAGCTTTCAGTTCTTTATATGTTTACAATTTTCTGTGCATACATTAAAAGTGTTTTTTTTTTTTTTTTTTTTCTCTTCAGTTCTCAGTTGGATAGCACAGCCAACTTCTGGATATAACACCCACAGTACTCACTCCCCTCCCTTTTTCTCTGCATTATGTTGAAAAGAAGAAAAAAGGTTTAAAAACATATTTATTTCATTTCAGTGGCTCGAGTTTTATTTAAGAGAGAGGAAGGAAAGTGATTAGACAAAATATTATTCACTAGTGAACTGTATGGAGCTAAAATGTTAATAGGATGGCTCTTAATCTCTACTCTTTAAACTTAAGTGTGAAATCATAGCTTGATCTGCTGGTGGGGAGAAGGTAAAAAATGAACTTATAGATTTAAGCAGTTAAGTCTCTCTGAAAGGAACTCTGATTTAAATATGCAAACTACATTGGGAAACAACCAAGAGGTTCAGCATTGATTCAGAGTGGCCCCAAAAGTGAAATAATTACTTTTCACCAGCAGAGTACCCTCTCCTTACTTTACATCATTTCTCATCTACTTGAAGGTTAAATTGTATTCCACATGAATATCACATGTATAAATATGAGCACTGAGATTGTGGAAAGAAAAAAAAATTCCCACAAAGAAAGTTGGAATATAAAAAAACTGCAAACATCCAGTATTGGCATCCTTTAGGGGCAGAGTCTGAAAAGCTGGAAACTGAGTTGTGTCTTATCACTTATGTGGTGTGCAACACCTTGAGAATGTCATTTGTCTTCTCTCAATTTCTGTGGGGTGGGGGGTGAAGAGTGTCTAACCTTTCCAGCTTTGAAATTCTATGAACTATGATCACTCCCTGGGTGGCTGGAATGTATCTCAGGATCTCTAGCTGATAAATAGCTATTGGGATCCAAGTCAGCACTGGAAATGCTCTTCCTTTGAGAGGAAACTCATTCCTTTCAGAGGCTCTGATAGACCCTCAGTGCTTTTTACCTTCTAAGTCAGAAGGAAGAATCCCTACAGAACCATTATAATTGAAATTTGGCAATTTCTTTATTTCCTCCCAGAAGAAAATCCACACCAACCAAAGTGTTTATGTGGGGAAGGGGCCAGAACTAATGGGGGGAAAAAAGTGGGAGAGAGCGGAGGTTGAACTGAAACTAACCAAACAGGATATCCCTAAGACCAACGAAAATGCCCCACAGTCACAACATTTGAACTTTGGACTCCAGCCACGCTAGTCTTTCCAAGAAATCCCAGCATATTTTCTGCCGTCTAAGGTGTCAAACATTGCATATTGGCTTCTGAGTGCACCAAAAACTTTTTCTTAAAGCCTAATTGATCCTTTTATTAGTTAGGCTATATGATGGTGGCAGTGATCATTCTTACTAGCTGAGCACACCCCCTGCACCCTCCCAGATTCCTAACCTTAATGGAACTGAGAGTTAAGAATGATTTTTTAATGTCTTGTTGGATTTTTAGACTGTTAATGTACCGAATCCTTCTCATTATTACTTTATTGATTGCTCATTGACCAGCCTCCTTCAAATCGTATTAACCACCCTCTGCCAGTTTAGATTAGGAGAGTTTAAAAAGCACCTTTCATTACTCCACTCACTCCTGCCATGGAGTTGAGACTAGGCAGCTTAATGGGAGCTCTAATGGGGCAGCTAAGAGGAGAGGGGCCACGGTCCCTGCCGATTGCATTAATAGCTCAAAGGGGGCCAATACAGAAAATTAGCCGTAAACGAGCTCCAGAGATCTTCAAATGAAAGAGCCATTTATCACGCTGGCTACCTTCACTCCACTCGTTTGCTCTCTCTACTGGGAACAACTCATTTCCTCTTAACTAAATTACTTCAGAAATGTCAGCTAAGCCTAGATAGCAAACATAACAAGAGAGGGAGCTTATAATCTATGGGGTGATATCAACATGGGTGAAAAATTAGACTGGTTAAATTTGAGGAGGGGGCTTTAGAGATATAGAGACATAGAGATAGAGACATATCTTTTTTATGCCCAAGTCGTCTGGCTTTATAAGCACAGAGGTAGAGACACCCAAGGCCAGACCACTTTCTAGCCTTTTATTAATGAGGTAGAATTTTAAAAAATCTGTCTGAAAGCCAATTAGAAAATACATAAAGTAACTGAGTCCCCTGCCAGTTGTTAAAACTGAGCATATTTTTTAAAGAAAACTTTCTCACCTCTTTTACAAAATTAATCTCTTGGAGACATCCTTCATGGGGGGGAGTAGACAAAGATGGGAGACTAGAGGGCAGGGAAGAGACTAACGAACCCATAACTTTATTTTCAGTGGTTCATAGTGAGTCAGAAAAATAAATAGACCATTATTCCTATTTTGCTGATGGCTTTCTGAATAAAAGGCATGATATTAGGATCTTTTCTTGATGTAATAAAGCAAACATCTAAATATTAAATAATGAAACTGACCTAACATTTTCTATTCAGACCATACCCCTTGAATCAATTAAAGTGGACTGGAGTGCTACTTAGATGTTTCAAGCTGTACAATTTTTCAAAATGCTTTTGGAGAAATAAAAAGTACTCCAGTGTTTCCAAAAACAGAACCATCAACTTTAGTCAATATTCTCCTTTTCTTATTCCTAGAGATAACCTTATATATAAATATTCACATTTTGCTGACAAACATATACAAGCCCTGAAACCAAATCATCACACATCTAAGAATATTTTCAGCTCTGTTTTGCCAAGCAAGCTAAATTCCAAATATTTTTACTGGCCTGGTTATTAATAACATTTCTGATTGGTCATCTGTTGGGCATGTCTCACTGCCAGGCCAAATGATGTTGCTAGGATACGGAACCCTGAGCTAAATGGTTCGAGCTTTCGATGAAAAGGGAGGAGGAACTAAAACAAAACCAAACAAAAGCCAATGGAGAAGCTCCTCCCCGACCCCACCGCAATCAACCAGCAATTAACCAAAAAAGAAGACCCAAGAGGAAATGGTGAAAGTGAGCTTGTCAGCATGGAAGCCCCCAGCCTGGATATCCTAGCAAACTCCAAACCTGGCATTAAAAACCGAAACAATATTATCTAAAGAAGTGAGGGAGAGATGTTTGAGCGACACTTAAAAGAAATAGTTTTGCCTCAAACCTTACTATTCTTCAGTCTATTCATTCCCACACCAAATGGCATCATTTCAAGTACTGCTTCCCAACTGTTAATGCTACTCTTTCTGTTTTTGTAAAAGAAGAAAATTTGGAATACCTCACCCTGCTTGGAATCTTTATTCCACCGCCCTCCTACTATCCCAATTGACTCTGGATGGATTACTTTCCAGAGCATTTTTTTCTTTTAATTGTTTTTGTGAATGTCAAGTGGCTCAAGTGAATCATAAATGACTGAAGCTGGGGATTGTTGACAACAAACATGAGGACAGGTTTTCTTCAGCATCAATAAGAAAGGGTTACAGTAGTGAAAACTGTATCTTCAAATGCCAGTTCCTGTGATAATTAAAGATTGCACTGTTTGCACATTCAAGCTCCTAAATATGTGCCATGTGAGTGACATTCAGGCCTTTCAGCAGCCACACTAATCGCCAGACATTCTCTCAGTGACTGTCAGAGAAGAGTAAAAAAATTAAGCAGCTGCAATATGCCCGAAATGAGTTATTGTAATTACATTTAATTAGTTTAATTAGTTAATTATTTTGCTTACAGCTGTACAAGAGACTGCAAACATTTGTTAATATCACATGCCCTTTAACAGTATGGGGTGATTCCACAGTCACACTAAATCATGAATGCATATGTAGGAAGATTTAGAAATGTGCATAGGCTGTCTCAGCTTCTCAGGATGCGCATATTTAGCAACACATTTGGCACAATTAAAAAAAATAATAAAAGAAACCACTCATAAAACATAGAGAACTGGGAACAAAATTACCACCAAAAAATCGAATACGAAAACAACGGAAGAAGGAGCTGTCTCTCAATGACACAGGGTTTAGCTCAGCAAACTCCAGTTATCAATAAAATAATTATAGCACATTTTTGAAACCAGTGTCTTCCAGCCAGTTGCACACGTGGTGATAGTTCAATTATTTAAGATATATCTAGAATGTACCATGAAACAAAAGGCCATAGTTGCTGTCCTTCTGTCTCTCTAACCCGGGTTTCTGTCTATGGTTTTCACTCTCCCTTGCCCCATTTCCTTTTTTTCCAATATGCCCTTTTACCTAGTCTGACAGCCATTGTCCTATGATGCTAAACAAACATTCTAACCCGGGTTTCTGTCTATGGTTTTCACTCTCCCTTGCCCCATTTCCTTTTTTCCAATATGCCCTTTTACCTAGTCTGACAGCCATTGTCCTATGATGCTAAACAAACATTTGGTCTTATAAAATAATGAATTCCTCTAAAGTGAAAATGCATCATAAAGATATTAATGCACAGGAAAACTTTGCTTACTTTTGGGGGAAATAATCCATACCTTTTTTAATGACAGACTGGTCCAATAGATTCATGCCGCTGTTATTGGCATCTTCAACTGACTGTGAATATAAAAACATCACTATTCAAATTGACTGGATATTAAAGAATTGCACACATAAATCATGTCATTCCAAACTGGAGTTTCTGTTATTTCCATTTATATTAATTCATGAAGGGAGGTTTTATTATTATCATTATTACCTCCAAATAGACATAGAAATGAAATTTACCAAAATTATAAATTCTTCCAGTGGAAGAAGAGAAAAAAGAAAATGGTGAGAGACTTCTAGGGTACAATATTGGCTTAGTTATCATGTAAAACATGGATATTTCATAGACGTATAAACCTTTATATTATATGCTCCTATGAATTGTGAAGATTTGGCAACAGCCAAAATACTTTTACCAATACTAGTAAGAGCGGTATCTGTTTTTCATTCTATCCCAGTGCATCTTAACCCCAGAGCCATTTTACAAATACATAATAGTTTATATTATGGGATTTTAATTAAAGTCTGAGCAATTTGGAATGGAATGCAAACAGCAACACATAGGAACATGTTTGCAAGCCTCCAGGACCGCACACCCACTGCAGTCCATACGTGTTCCTGTGAGCTATGAGCTTGTTGCTGCACAAAGACAATCCCTCGCAGGAGCGGGCACAATTTACTCCCCCTCCCAACTCTGCTGATGCTACCTCCCAGCAAGGAGCACACCTGTTTGGAAGGCAGTAACTACAGACACACTGACATACACAAAGACCTGGATCCTCCCACTCAGCATCTAGGTAATCTCAAGGAACATTCATCTTCTGTGCCACAATTTCATCCAGAGAAAGTCTCAACCCTGAGCACTGGCAGCATGTCTGAGGGGGAATAGCTGTTGGAGTGAGTTTCTTACTGTCAAGATGCCCATGAATGGGGCTCTGGCAGAGCATCTAGGGCATCCAAAAGCAGTGGATTCCCTCCCTCCCCAAACCCCTACTTCCAATAAAAATAAATGCTAGGTCATTCTGAAATGTACAATTGGTTTCCTTGACTCTTACAAAGCTAAGTTTGGACCAATGTGTCACCTGCTCTATAGAGACATGAAAAGCACAGGGCTTGAGAGTGAGGTGGTGTTTTCACAACACCTCCCACCCACTCACGTTGCATCCCCAGACAGGGTGTGTGTTCATCACAAGAAAAAGACCGTCTATCCCAAACAAGCAGCACTTTAGAAATGAGATGATCTAATCATGGAGGGACATGTTAATTTGTTTTTTTTTTTTTTTTTTCCTTAAGTAACCCACCTGGTATTTTTTTTTGTGCTTGAAGTATAGCCATAGGTTTTTTTGAGATGATCTAATCATGGAGGGACATGTTAATTTTTTTTTTTTTTTTTTTTCATTTTTAATAGTCATTCTTCTGTTCTCAGAAAGGTGAGGAAAATTGTTATTCTCCATAAGAACTGTTTTCCGTGTTGCAACATGCCGTGTTCATCTTAAGAAACAGTAAAACGCCGTTTAAAAAAATACTTCATGTAACTTATTCAGAACTCCTCAGGGGGCCCGCCACGCACACACACGTGCGCACGTACACCCGATTCACGCCTTTCTATGCTCGCATGTCTACAGTGGCAATGTGTTCACACGGGACAGAAATATTCACCTGTGTCTGTGGGCAGACAGACCCCGCTCACACGGGCCTGGACCGGTGAGCCACCACACCTCACCCTCACGTTGGTACGTAAGTATGTATCTACGCCTCATCAGCGACGTGGGGTAGTTGTGGTAGTTAATGAGAAGGCTCTTGTCTGATTTTCTATCTAATTACGGCCGCCTGCTGGGTTTTTGTACAGGATATTCACGCAGCATGCTGGCGCTTAATCGTCACAGGGAGGATCGTAAAGATTTAATTAGGACTGCATGCGGAAGCGCAAAAAAACAACTCAGACTCGTAATTACTAGACTTCTTTAGTTAAAAGTGATACCAGGGGTTGCTTTAAGACACTCGGGTGTGTTTGAGTGTGTGTGTTTGTGCGTGTGTGTGTTTGGCGGGGCTTGACTTAACATCCTTGTATGTTTATACTCATGGGTGGTAGAGGTGATGGGAGGTTAGAAAGCAAAGATGGGAAGGAGAGGTGTGCATGGCAACAAAACAAATCCCAAACCAGGTGTCATCTCACGCCCTTCTTCTGTCTTTGCATAGCTCTTTTTCTGAGTTTTTAACACTGCATCTCCCAACCCACATAGAACGAGTGAAATGTAGCATACCCAGAACCCAAACAGCGATTTGCTAGTTTAATAGCCCCTGTGAGTAAATTGAAATAGAAATTGACAGGGTTTTATAGTTTCATTTAAAAAAAATATTAGAAGCATTTGGTTAATTAGCTCTCCTCCTCTTCTCTCACGGTCGGGGCGGTGGCCCTGCGTGTGTGTGTCTGGGTCGCACAACAACTCCCCAGTCCTTGACCCAAGACCAGGCAGCGCCCTTGGGGTCTGTCTGGTCTGTGCCTGGGGGGATTCGGAACACACACCAGGCCCTTGAGATCGAACAAGTGACTTGGAGGTCCAGGCCGAAGCACTCTCCCGTCCCTTTTAAAGACTATGGTAGCAGCCCACCCATTCCGTAGCTGTACTGAAACGTTGCAACCCCGACCACCTTGTGTAACCTTAGCCCTTGAGCTCCAGATTCCTAACTCGGAAGTGGATCCTTCCGGATAGAGCAGCTGAGTCGCAGTCTCTGGATTCGGGGGACGGGGGGGGGGGGGTTGTCCTAAGTACACCACTTCCCCGTCTTTGTTACTTGCTACCTCACCCTGGCCTCAGGAGGCCTGTCATCTTAGCGGGGACAGGGACCGTTCCTGCCCCTGTTGCTTCCCTCCTGGGACAGACGCGGGGTGCATCCCCCACGACACCTTGCACTGAAGTCATCCCCCACGACCCTCGCCAGAAGGTCCCGCGGGCCTCCCCACTTCGCCAGGCCACTGGCTGGGATGAAGCTGGGGGAGGAACAGGGCGGGGTGGGGCGGGGAACCTGCGGGGGTCCCGGACTGCTCCTTCTCTCCTCTGGGCTCTCTCCACCTCTGTGGTCTATATTCCCCACCGCAGCAACTGGGCGGCAGTGCTCTGTTCACACAAACACGGTAAATCCTTTCCGATGCTTTGACAAGGGTGTTCTCCCACATGTACACTGACTTGGTCTTGTTTTTCTCTCACCCGTTGCATTTTGCCAAACACTTGAAAACTCTCACAATTCTGTCTTTAAAAAAAATCTGAAACCAAGAAAATCTTCTCCCTCTTTTGGGGGAAGAATTCCTGGGTTCGGTTGCCTGAGTTACTGGCCTGCAGGGTGGTGGTGACACAGCCGGTGTCAGCATCACCAACGGTAATAGTGATGAGTTGATACACTTTCATTATCCAGCACTTTGAACCATACTCAGAAAGGTTAATTTAAAAACTTTTCCCTCCGAGATGCGTATTACCCCAATTCATTAAAAAAAACAAATATTTTCTTTCTTCTATGGTATTCCAAAAGGAGCAATATCTCCAAATAGGGGCAGTCAAGCTCAGTTAAATCAACAAAACCATCACTCTTGTTACTATAGGTAAATCCAGCCACAAATCAGGTGATTCTGTCTTTTTGGAAAACAAATAACTGGTTTTAAAAAAAACAAAACAGTAAACCATCATAAATCACACACAGCATTTCATGCTATCACCACATTCAAATAACTGGTTTAAAAAAAAAACAAAACAGTAAACCATCATAAATCACACACAGCATTTCATGCTATCACCACATTTTAACTGTTTAAAAATATTTTTTTTCCAGCAAGGTAAAGAAGAATGACTCATGCACCCTTTTCTCTTTCCCAATTTCATTTTCCTTTGCTTCAGAGGTATGCCTAAGATGATGCATAATATATACAACTATGCTAATGAGACCAAAGAGTCAATTAAATATCTTTCAATCATATTTATCTTTTTAATAGACTATTTAAATTAAGGTAAAATAGGAGAACTGCTCAGAATCGCCCAGACAGTTTTTAGGAGGAATCTCTTTGATGTTTCTTTGTTTGGTTTAACCAAATATTCTCAACCAAATCAGACTTCATTGTGTAGGTTGCAGATGGGATAGTGGGTGGGTAGGAGGAGTGTTTTGAGACTTTTGTTTTAAGAAATAAACAGGTGTTGCCTCTTCAACTGGGATAGTGGCATTGGGGAGAGAAGAATGTTAATGGAGGGGGAAGACTGGAGAGGGAATTGGAGAATATTGCTCCACAATTATTTAATGGGCCAAAAACTGAAAGAATATCCAATATGGTCTCTGTCCTCATGGACTCCCAAACCGCATTCTGGTTTTCTGGGTCTCTTTCCCATAAATATTCCATTTCTCGAGAGGTGACTCTAGAACTCTATTTTGGAAAAGGTCTCTGCGGCTTACGGGACATTCAAAGCAAAACCTGGCTTAGATGAACATAGTGCACATCTTTCTTCCAATGTTCATTACCATGCTTAGCAAAATCTTTGCAAATTCAGGAGGAACCTCTGGAGCATCCAGAGGCTCCTGCACCTTCATGCTGGAGTCCTACCCTTTAGGCAACCAGGTCTTTACCTACCAAATCAGAGGGACAGGCCCACTATGGGGTGTGCATGCTAGTGTGGCAGGGCGAGTGAGGGGGTATGAAGCTTGCTCACACAAAGCACTAAAGAAAATGCAGGAGTCGGGTAGCCGAGGCAAGACAAAAACACCAGCCTTGATTCCCATGATGGTAAACTATCAAACCACATACATATTTTTCTCCTTCATGATTTAATTTCTAATGGTCTGGCCTTTACATTTGGATCTCCAGAAATTGCCACTACAGAGCCATATATACATATACCCATAAACAGTTAGATATGTTCTGTCCAGCTAGTCCTGTTCTAAAGATGCGAACAACCTCCCCCAAAGGAGGCAGAGCTGCCCCCTTTCTGCCCCTCCCCCTCCCGGGGCACTCCTTATTTATTGTCTTTTTTGTTTGTTTGTGATTACCTGGACGTCTTCCATGCCGGGATGGCCGAGGCCATGCAGAGAGAGGCTGTCACCCATTCCCGCATCCAGGCCGTGGTGCGCCGAATGCAGCAGCACGTCCGGCCGGCGGACCGAGTGGTAGTCCCTCCGGGGATCAAGGCCCGAGAGCTGGGGCAAGGCGGCCCGAGGCTGGGGCAGGAGAGAGCCGGCTTCCGAACCCACTTCTTGCCGCTGTCGTTGTCCCCAGGGGTGCTGCTGGGGCTGGTGCAGTGGGTTCAGGGAGTAGGGGTCGTTGACGTGGGAGTAGGGGTCCTGGCTCTGGTGGTAGGGGAGCGGCTGGTAGGGGGGCGGGAAGTAGGGCGGCTGGAAGTCTGACGACGGGGTGTGGGACAGCGGCGGGGCGCTCGAGTAGGGTCCTTGGGACACCGAGCCCAGCTGGGAGAGCCGTGAGCTGTGGCTCGGGACGCCATCGTGCCGGTCCTGGGAGCGGAGATAGATAGAGAGAGAGACAGAGAGACAGAGAGAGATAGAGACAGAGAGGAAGAAAGCAAAACAAAACAAAACAAAACAAAAAAATATACGAGCGACAAATGGAGAAGTCCGATTTTTGTACGCTCTTCCCGGGACAGGGGAAGAAGCAAGAGTCTGAAACTTAGACCCCCAAGTTGAATCAGTGGGCCACATGATTTCAGCAATTCCAAACGCGAGGCTTTGGGGAGAAAATGGGGGGGGGTTTACCCACTTAGCTAACATCTGAGCCTTCTTTTGGGAGTGCAAAGCAGGAGAAATGGGAGCGGGTCAAGAAACTGTATGGAGGAGGATTCTAAATGCCTTAATTAAAAATGTAGGAGTCTTCATTATGGTAGCGGGTCAAGAAACTGTATGGAGGAGGATTCTAAATGCCTTAATTAAAAATGTAGGAGTCTTCATTATGGTATTTGCTCTTCTGGGTGTTCTAAACTATTTTTTTTTCGAACTCTTCCAGAGGTCCAAAGCACAACAAATAAAACTTCAAAGTATGTGCTGTGCTGCTCCTCCTGCTTAAAAACCAACTTCTGCTTTTACTAGCGATGCAGCCAGCTGATCAGGAGCTTCCCATTCAATCTGATAATTCCAGGAGCTCCGGGAATCTGCCTGATCTGAGTTCGCAGTCACCCCTCCCTCCCCGAGAGGAATTAATAACTTAAATAGTGTTTGATTAAACAGCTCTCATTCGAAATCATCTCCTAAGCCCATGTTAAATTGAGTTATGGTTCTCAGGAGTTATTCCTAAGTTTGTTGGTGGTGTTGTTGTAACATCCGATGCTATTATACTCTAGGGTGTAAAAATGAAGCACTTAAAGTTGGGAAGGAGAGAAAAAAGCCCAGACAACTTGTTCTTAAGTCTTATCTGGAGTGTAAGCTAAGTGAAAGGAGAAGGGGGAGGTGTGCGGGGGAGGCAGGGGACTTTAAGTTTCTCTCTCTCTGTAAAAATGCCATGGTAAAGTCCTCACAATTCTTTTTGCAGAAATAGTCACCCAAATTTCCAAACTGCAATGGCAAATAAAAAGTTTTTCTGTTCGGCCTCCCCCCTCCCAGCTGACTCATGGAGCTCAGACGGAGAACACACAATGCAGAGAGAAGCAGCTGCAGCCTCGTCCAATTATGGTGCTAAATTACCAAGCCAAAGGCGCTCAAAGGAAGACAGAGAGAGCCAGAGAGTGTGAGACACACACACACAGAGACGCAGAGACAGAGAGACAGTGAGAGGAGGGAGCATGCAATTCTGGTACAACGTGAATCCAAACTCACCATGGATGAATAGGTGTGGACTAACATCTGGAAAAAAAAGCCTGGTTACTGCTCAAAATCAAACAATGATTAAAAAAAAAAAAAATCAAGGAGTCCAGCAGAGAAGCGAGCTGGGCACAGGAGACGAGCTTGAGGTGTTTCCAGGACAAGCCATCAAAAAAAAAAAAAAAAAAAAAAAAAAAAAAAAAAAAAAAAAAAAAAAAACCCCCCCCCCCCCCACAAAGATTGGCGATGCCTGTCACACACAGACAGAACTGTTCATCTGTCTCTTGCTGTCTTTTTGGCCTCTTTTCTTCTGCCGTTCTTTGGGGCTCCAGATGCAGTCCTCTTCCACCCGAAGCTGGGCTCAGACTGCTCGGGCGCCCCTTCCTCCCTCTGCTTGCCTACACCGCCTCATAATAATTGATATTCATGACTATTAATATTACACGAGTACTTTAAAGGGAGAATGGAGGACAAATGGAGCGTGAAGCAGCAGCGAGCTCAGAGCTCCCCTACTATTGTAAATGACGTTCATTCAGTGGAGAATTACTAGATGTAATCAGACGAGGGGGCTGGCAAAGGCAGACTGGGGAAAAAGTTTAGCAGGAAAGAGGCAGAACTTCAATTAACTGAGCCGGGGACACGCGTAAAGCAGCCCCTGCTCCTTTGGACAAGGCTGTGAGGGAGAACGGCTCTGGGGGCTTGTATAGAACGTAGGTGTCTCCTTGTACCTGGACAGAGACTTTCGTAATGGGGAGAATTGATCGCCCTGGGTGCTTTGTGTGCAGATTACAAAACAAAGTGAAAAGGCATTGCTCATCATTTGGAGGGGAGAGAAAAGTAAACCAGTGGGCTCAGTTGCTCAGAGTGACATTCCCAGACTTTTACTGGAGTGTGGAAGATTATGCTCATTTATTATAGGACGGAAACACGATGGGGGCTTTCCAGCCCTTGTTCGGCCTTTTCCTCTTTAGTGCTCACACAGTCTGCAATTTTTTACTCGATTTAAAATATACGCAATCAATCTTCAAGTACACTAAACTTATCCTTTCCAGGCAAAGCCAGGGGCAACAGAAAACCTTTTTGGATGTTTCAGGAACCCGTTCAACTGGCCTGACTGCCATTTCTGTTAAAGTTCAACCTTAGTCCAGACTTAAATAGGCTCCTTCCACCGCGCTGCGGGTTCTCCTGGTTTTTTTTTTTTTTTTTTTTTTTTTTTTTTGAGCAGAAAATTTAGACAGACAGGCATATCTGTAATGTTCTCTCTCGCACCCTCTCTCCCTCCCCCCTTTCTCCTCTCTCTCCCCCATCCTGCACTTCACTCCTCCCTCTTCCTCTTTCCCTCCCTTTTTCTTCTCTCCCTCCCCCCTTTTCCATGTAGCCAGTTTACTTTTCATAATCAAAGAACGAGTGTTACTCTGAACACTTTTGAGTACCCACTGAAGTCCCTCTACGTATACTGCGAGCGGTTTACACCGTGGCCCCATTCCCGCCAATGTCATGCCCACTTTGGACGCTCCTGTTCTTTCAGGCAGTTCCAGCGTCTTCGACGTTACCATTATTCTGCCTGTTAAGGAGAGAAAAGGAGGCAGAACCGAAACAAACGCCACCAGGCGCGGAGGCGCGGCTCTTGGGTACAGTCAATAAGCAGCCACAAAGAGGAAAGGGAAACCCCAAGTATCATTTCGCAGAAAGACGAATCTCTGTCTCACATCCCAGAATTAGGGTTCAGGGATGGCCAGAACCTGGGGACCCGGCGCGGGCTCTGGCCGCTGCCCGCGGGGCGCTCGTCGGGGCCACAGTCTGCTTGTAGGAAGGAGGACGGGGCTGGCCGCTTCTGTAAGTGGCTCGTTCTCAAGGTCCGCAAGGCGACCGTCTGCCGGGCTTCCAGGAGTCCCGGCGGAACGCGGCGGGCTCGCGCTTCTTTCCCGGCCCTTTGCGGAGCCTGTGCGCGTCCCGCCGCCACCGCTGGGGCCGAGCGAGCGCTGCCCGTTGCCGCCGCCCGCGCGGTGCGTCCGTCTCTTCCTCTTGTCGCCAACTTTTCCTCCTGCCGGTCTCCGGGGCCCGGCTCGCCCGCCTCGGTCTTCTCCCCTTCCTAACTCCGCTGTCGCTTCCCTTCGGCCCTTCTCCAAGCTTTTCTTTCTTCCCTCCCTCGACGTCTCCTCGGAGCCTTTGCTTGCTCCCTTCCCTGGCACTAAACGGAGTCTCCCACGCGAGGTCCCTCCGTCCCCTGCCCGTCCCGCCTGGCGCCCCGCGCCCCGCCCGAACTCCCGCCCGGCCCGCGAGCAGCGGAGCCGCCCGGCCGCCGCCTCATTTCTCGCCCGAGACCGAAAAGGGCCGCGGCGAACGCGCTCCGGGCCCCGCGAAGGCTGCAGGCGCCCGCCCGGGTGTGCGCGACTTCTCCAGCCCGGGCAGAGTCGCGCCAGCCTCGGCGCTAGAGAACCGCGCGCCCTGAGCACAGCCGGAAAACTTCGTTACAAACGCCCAGACACCGGGCGGCTGCGATCTCCGTTTGCACGCACCGACCCTCAAAGAAGCAAAGCGCAAGAGAAAACGATCGATCGTCTGCTACGGCTCCTTACGTGGTGCTCGATCCGTATGTCCGTCCATCTATCCACCTCCCTCTCCAATTTTCTTTCTTCTACTTGGATCCGTTTGTTATCGATTTCAGATATTTTATTAAAAATAAAAACCCAAAGCCCGAATCTGTTATAAACGAGGCTTGAAAACCCAATTCTCTCCCACACTCAAAACGAGGAGAGCCCCTGCCTTTATCAGAATCTCTATTTTCTCTGACCGTCTGCCCACATTCAGTAGCACCACGTTCCCCACCAGAGCCTAAAAGGGTGGGGGTGGGGTGGGGGGAAGGAAGACAGAAACAAAAAGAAAAAGGAAAAAAACCTCTTAAATTAAAGTTGCCCGATTTCGACCTTAAAGTCCTTTTTCAGAATGGCGAAGTCTCTCCCCAAGACAGCTTTCCTAAAAGTTAAAGAAAGCTGAGAAAACCGACCGGAAATCTACCAGTAAATAGCTTAAAAAAATATATCAGTTGGGGTGTCAATAAGCTCAAATTCTCTATCTGCAAAGCTCTAAGATGCATCTGGGGGTGTCGACTCACCTCATAGATATCTTCGTACTTGACATTCTCCACGAGCTTCCAGAGCATGATGGCAGCCTGGTCTCTAGGAGGTGAGTGCATTCATGTGAGGAGCAGATGTCTGGCTTCTCAGGACTCCGCTGTCTGTAATGATCCATCTATAATTGGAAATGGGGGATACACACCAAATCCGACGCTCCTCTCCCATCGCAACTTATATCTGTTGTCTCAAACAATAGGCTGGAGAAGTAAGCCTCAGCAAAGGGAAAAACATTATTGCACACACAGGAGTTAGATGCAACCCACAGACATATATATTATAAAAATCATAAACATGTATTTACACCCAGACATCCACATTTAGTTACATAAGCACCCCTGGGTCACACAAAGTCTACAGACTCTAAACGTGCATTTAAAAGAGAGAGAGTTGCTCAGGGCGATTAATATAAATATATACATTAAAAAACCTCTATATTGAAAATGAATAATTGTAGTCACTAACTAAAGTCTTTACAATTTGTAAAGGGGCCATCAGTCCCCTATTTTCTATGTAGGCTTTAAAAGGGGGGCCATTACTGAGATTTTCTAACACAAAAGCGATTATTCATGTGTGTTCAGGAGAAGGGTGTTTTGAAAGCTGAATTTGGGAATTTTAAGGGATCTCTCTGTGTTGATGGCTGCACTTCTTTTTTTTTTTTTAAACTTTATCTCTGTCACTGTGGAACAAAAAAGCTAGCCACCATGATGACCATTTCTAATATTTTCTGGTCATTTCGTTAAACACATTTGGAAATTTAAATACCATATGAACACCTCAGTCTGTACTGCTTATTGTTTTAGGGGTTGTTTGTGTGTGTGTGTTTTCAACCGATTTCCATGTGCCATTCCTCTGAGTTGGAGTCTCCAGTTTATGAAGTTTTTAAAGATGTTGGAAGCAACACACATACACATACACAATGTTAATTTTGAGCCTTCTTTGCAAAGGCATAGAACATTTTATATTTACATCTGTTGTCTGTAACTTGTAAGTGGTTTTAATCATGGAGAGTCAAGAAATGATCATCTGAATCTGAGAAAGTTTAAGTCGAATATTCTTCAAGGAAACAGTGAAAAATATTTTAGGGTGTGCCGGATTTATTTTTTAGTGTATATTTTCTTATACGTGACTTGTATAGTTTTTTTTTTTTAAGAAAAAAACATAAACAACAAGAACAAAGTTATCCAAACCTGGAAATGGGGTGCTCTTTAAGGCAGAGGGTTTCTGAAATTCATCACGAAAGGATTCTCACTTGTTCTCCCTTTTTCCACCCCCTCTATTTTCCTACTTAGGGTGTTAAAGGCTCCCCAAAGCCGGAATGGAAGCCCCACAGGAGGATATTTGCCTCTGGGGTAGAAAAAAATGGTAGGAGGGAATGGGGAGGGACGGGGCAATTTGGGGTGGAGGTTATTAAACCTGATAAGAATAAATGTGCAAAGAGCGATTGTCTAAATCTGTTACTGCTGCGCGCTGCCCTGTGCGAGGCTCCGAGGCTTCGGACAACCGCGGTGGATACCGATTCCGTAAAAAGCCAAGGAGACGCGTCATATAGTGCAGAATGAACAATTCCTCAGATTTTTAATTTAAATTTTAAAGATAAGTCAGATAAAAGAATCAAATAAGGTGTTTAAGAAGAAATTTCAGAAATAAACCCTTTCCTCCTTCCAGTTCTAATTTTTATTTTTGCCTCTCCCTTCCTCCTTCCTTTCTCCCCTCCATCCTGTTATCCTTCCCACCTTCCTTCCTTCCTCTTTCTTTCTCTTTCTCTCTTTCTTTCATTCTTTTGTTTTTCTTTCTTTCTTTCTCTCTCCCTCCCTTTCCTTCCTTCCTTTTTTTCTTTCCCTCCGTCCCTTCCTCCTTCCCTTCTTTCTCTCTCCTCTCAACACCTATTCACGGATTCTCTTTCTCTCTCTTTCCTTCTTTCCTTCCTTCCTCCCTTCTCTTTCATCTTCTTCCTTCTTTCCTTTCCTCTCTCTCTCCTTCCCTCCCTCCTTCCTTTCTTCCTTTCTTTCCTTTTTTAAAAATATTAACACCTTAAACCATACAGAATCTCTACAGGTTTTCCACTAGGAGCATCAGCAAAGATTTTTCTCTTTGCCCCCAGAGCTAGGAGATGGGAAAGCATTCTTCCTAATCTTATTGTGTGGAGGGTCTTGGAAAGGGTTCCATACTCTGCCTTCTAGAACTAAAATCAGTCCCTGATCAATACTTTGAAAGACATATATCATATACTTGTAAGTTCAGATTCTCCAGACACAGATTTATTAATGGGAATAATTGTCTTTTCCCTTTCAAATAAATAACTTCATTCTATTTATTTTCTAAAGATTATTCCAACTCAAATGAAAAGCACTTGTAAATATCTTATTTTTTTCTAAATGCTCTTAACACCTTTTCTCTCTCTTTTTGATATATAATTGATTAGTCTAAATTAAATGAGCTCCAAAACTTAATAAAACAAAACAAAACGACCCGAGAGGGACAATTTTACATATAAAACTATTTAAAAATTTGTAATGTATTGTGTTAGCATAACTATTTTATAGCGTTATATATGTATAATTTCAGATTTTTCATATGTATTTTTATTTTATGCTAACATTAGGTCTTTTTAAAAGTAGAAACATTTTGAAATATTTGGTTAAAATTGATTTACATTCGTTAGGAAAACTGAAAAATAACAAATTTGGTTTTAGTAAGCATAAACCTAAAAATACATACACATATACACACACATATAAAGAGATATCCATAGAAATACATAACATAATTAAAATCCTAGTTAATTTTTCAACGCGAGCATTCTTCGGAAAATCCTAAAAATTGCAAGGTAAACCTTTCCCGGGGAGCGTTCCACAAGTCATTGAACGGGCAACAGCGCCCTCTGTCGAGATTTTGTAGAAGCAAATACTGCACGGTAGATTTCTCCTTCGGCAAAGATTTCTTTCGTTTCTTGAAAACGTTATTGCTAACAGCATTTTAAAAGTTCAGTTCTTACTATATCTACTAATCTACTAATTTTTAGAAACTATTGTTTCAACATCTAAGAAGCTCAAACGCCTCAAAAACTGTTCGAATAGAAGCTGAACCTCTACTGAGAAAAATTTTCCTAACTTGGTTCTGCCTTTCTTACTCTTACTTTCTACTGTATTTCGCTCCAACACCCAATCGTGTGACGTAGAAAAGATTCCCACAAGAACTCAATAAATGCAAACGCAAAGTTAAAACAAACTTTGAGTTTGGAAGGGAAATTAAAGCAGTAAAATATGCATTGGTATCATTTCGTCTTGCCTTATGCCCGCATTTCTTTTTCAGGCAGGCATACACTTGCCTAGGTGGAAGCGCGCTGGAGACATCCCAGATAGTTATGCTCGTATTTTTCCCTTTTCTTATATTTACTTCAGTTTATAACAGCAAAGAAGAGAGTTACTAATGCTCCTTTTTTATTCAGCCTCAGATAGAGGGAATATGATCCAATAAATGAGGAAGTCACCGACGGAAAGCAAATGCATCTAGCATGGAGCCCTCTGCTGGCAGTTTTCGGAGTAGGTTTATGACTTGAAAAAACGTTACAGAAAAATAATAACATTATGTTAAATCTAGCTCAACTACTAGCACTCTTATGTCTTCTTTCTTCTAAAAATCGTATTATAAACTATCTAAATTTCTTTGACTTCCTTTCTTCCGCGATTCCTCACCTTGGTACCTACCTATGGTTTAAGCTATTTCCCTTGGCAGATGCCTGATGGACTACTTTTTCTTTTCCCATTACATGGTCTCCCTGAGTTTCTCTTTTCCATCTTCCCCAAACATAATAATAAAGCGGGAAAAAAAGACTTAGAATCAGGATGATTGTGTCAAGTTTGGGCCCTGACCCTTATCATTCTAAGCGGTCAGGCAAGCTTTTTACTAGCCTGAGATCAGTGTACGGAACTACGAAATGAATAATAAAGCGGGAAAAAAAGACTTAGAATCAGGATGATTGTGTCAAGTTTGGGCCCTGACCCTTCTCATTCTAAGCGGTCAGGCAAGCTTTTTACTAGCCTGAGATCAGTGTACGGAACTACGAAATGGGAGTCATTGTGAAAATTTATCAAAACAACACTTGTGCAAGAAAGAATGTATTGCTCCGTAGACAACTTCGTAAGCAATTTAATTTCTCATCATCATCTCAAAACACTGAGCTGGGTATCAGAAGGGTGGAGGCTTCCATCAGCCAGGGATTTGCATAAGCTCCTGGTTAGAAGTGGAGGAAGTGGAAACCCCATCTTAGGACTGCTGGCTATGTACTGAGCACTTGTCCCACAGTATCATGATTCTGTCTTCTAAAATTAAGACAGTACTTTTGAATTACTTTTTCGAGAGTTATCTTTGTCTTGGATTTGTAAATAGGCAAAGGAAAGAAGAGAGAGAAAGAAGCACTGACTTCAACACACTCAGGTACTGCCCCACCCCTTACCCATCAGACGCATTATTGTCCACCTAATTGATTAATAAGACATGACAGCTCCACTTTTTATTGTGACAGTCTGCCTATTTTCCTACCATGTTTCTGTCTTGAAGCATTCTCATGATCATATTTTTTTGGAAGCTTTGTTATGTATTTTTAACATCAATTTGGAAAAATTACAGTTAAATATGTGAAACTACATTTCAAACACTGGCCCTCAGATTTATGGAGCTTTGATACCACATAGGTTTCAGTGATTTTGCTATCAGGAAACTAAACAGGAGGGACTAATGTTTGCACAAGAGTGTTTTAGAAAATTCAGTGCGGGCGAAATCTCTAGATTGACTCTTCATGATTATACAGATTGAGGCAAACACTGAAAAGGAAACAGTATTTCTTGCTTTAATCATAATATTAAATTAATGGTACGTTTATAAATTTGGAAAGCAATATTGAGTTAAATTCACTTGAGAAAATTAAAATAGCTATAACTGAGAAAACTCCTTTCTCTTGGACTTTTGGGAGTATTTGTAATTTTATTACATATTTTAGATATTCTGAAGTCCTTATGCTTTTCTGTTTGATTGTGGAGGCATGTAGTGACCAACAGGACAGTTTTCAAATTTGTATTTCCAGGAAATAAAGAGGTTAAGGAAAGGAAGATGGGGTCTGGAGTAAATGATGCAAACAGCCATAGAACAATTGTTTCCAATACCAATGGATATTTCATATACGAAATGTGAGAGGTGTGTGTCTCCTCTGCCATGACTAATGCAGGAGGACAGGTACTTCCATCATTGTGAGCATTTTCCATATTATTGCTTTAAGAAGGAGCAATCTCAAAGGGTGAGAAGACTAAACAATTTGGTTTCAAAATGCAACCAACAGACCAACACATATTTGTGAGAAAAAAAATTGCAAATAAAGACTTGGAAAGAGGCAGAGCAGAAATATAACCTTTAAAGCATGAATAAACACACATAATGTATAACATCCAGCTGAAGTGTATTATAAGTATAAGGAGCATTTGGGAGAAATTAGCATTTTATTGAAACTACTTTCTAAAATTCATGTTTGTACATTTTGATAAAAATAGAGAAGGAGATTCATTTTATTATTCTTTTTTTATTTCTTTAACATAAGATGGATTTTTCACTTACCAACTATGTTCCCTTAATAAATCCTTTGACCTTTTTTGGGTCTCAGTTTTCTCATCTATAAAATGAGAAGAATTTACTGGGTGGTATCCAAATCAGAAATGACATTTATAAAGGCATCAAGTAGTAATTAATGAAAAATTTTAAATGAAAGTGTTCCTTTCTGAACATGTGGCAGGAAAATCTCAGCCCTCCAGGACTCTGGTGGTGGGCAAGGGGTGGGGATGGGGGAGTTTAAGAGAATTGATCCCAATCTTTTGATAAATACTGATCACAAAATAAGTTTTTAGAATGTGATCTTAGAAGAAAGCAAACAAAGAAAGGGTGAGAATATAGGGCAGCTATACCAGAATACCTCACAGGTCTGCAAAAATACCCTCCAGCTAGGGCCGGCCCTGTGGCTCACTCGGGAGAGTGCGACGCTAGGAACGCAACGGCGCTTGGGAGTGCCGAGGCCGCAGGTTCAGATCCTATATGCGGATGGCTGGTGTGCCCACTGGCTGAGCACTGTGCAGGCGACACCACACCAAGGGTTGCAATCCCCTTACCAGTCACTAAGAAAAAAAAAAAAAAAAAGAATACCCTCCAGCTGATTGTCATTTGTTCCTATTAGTTATGCTACCATTTGGGCAGAATTTAAGACACTTTTAAATTCTCAACCTTATATGTTGTTCTTTTATTTTCTCTCTTTCCTTTCCTCTCTCTCTCTATTTTTGTTTGTTTGTTTGTTTGCAATAAACATAAGTTCTTGTGTACAGCCAGAGAAGGAAAAAAAAAAAAATAACACTTAGACTGAGTAATTTATAAACAGCAGAATTTTATTGCTCATAGTCTCTCTCTCTCTATTTTTGTTTGTTTGTTTGTTTGCAATAAACATAAGTTCTTGTGTACAGCCAGAGAAGGAAAAAAAAAAAATAACACTTAGACTGAGTAATTTATAAACAGCAGAATTTTATTGCTCATAGTTCTGGAGGCTGGAAGTTCCAAAATTAAGGCACTAGCAGATTTAGGATCTGGTGAGGAGGGCTTGTTCCTCCTAGGTGGTGTCTTCTAAGTGTTGTCTCATAGTGGAAAGGCAAAAGGGGAAAACAAGCTCCCTTAGGTCCCTTTACTAAGGGCACTAATGCCATTCACAAGGGCTCCACCTTCATGACCTAACCTAGTCACCTCCCAAAGATCCCTTCTCTTAATGCCAACACGTTGGGGGTTAGATTTCAACATATGAATTTTGGAGGGACACAAACACTCAGACCATAGCATATAGCTTGAGGGTAGAGGATATCATTTTAATAGTTAGTACTTAATAGACACTTTGAAAGAATTCTGTCTGGAAGGAGTTCATCTTAATGTAGTAAAAGAATTTACAATTGTGATCTTGAAATTATGGTCAGTAACCTTTGATAAAGTATGCAGAATAAAAACAATGTAGAGGATATCATTTTAATAGTTAGTACTTAATAGACACTTTGAAAGAATTCTGTCTGGAAGGAGTTCATCTTAATGTAGTAAAAGAATTTGCAATTGTGATCTTGAAATTATGGTCAGTAACCTTTGATAAAGTATGCAGAATAAAAACAATGTTTATTAGCAAAGTCTGGAAAATATTTCATTATTCAGAAAGGGGGGAAAAGATAAAGGCTAGAAACTATAAATGGGGAATCATACTATGATACATATTGATATTGTTAGCCCAGAAAAATAATAGTTTAGGTTGTCAAATTATAGTTAATAATGAAATCTGGGCAGGAAAGAAGAGATCGTAATAAACTAGAATGGATTCAGGAAGAACAGATCATTTCATGTGTTCTCAATTCCTTTTGTTATAGGTTTACTAGACAGTATTGAAGACATAAAGTATTTGATGCTCACTGAGACATTTCAAAGGTTTCACATTGGTTCCCTTATATGGGCTGAGTAATGCCATGGTATTTGGAGACAGTCCTACCTTTCCATGAAGGATATGAGCTTCAGAGTAGGAAAGATGTGTGTGAATTTCAGATCTGCCACTCACTCTTTTGGACATTGGGGAAATTACTTAACCCTCCTGAACTTCAATTTCTTTATATGAAACATATTTTCTTATATGAAATATATTCCTTATATGAAATATGTATATGGCAGTAACCATTGCATGTGGGTGGTCATAATTATTAAATGATATAGTACATATAAAAATGCTTATCATGGTCTACAGTATAAGGAAATCACTCAGTATGTTGTGTATATTGTTTTTATCTCATATTTTCAGCTATTCGAACAATTCTCCCTCAAAAAGGTTGATTGATTAATGAAAACCAATTTGAGTCAGTAACTTCAATAGTTAATTTACCACAGGACTTTGCCCCTAATCTTACTCTTTTTAATATTAAAAAAAAATGTTGACTTGAAAGAAGAATTATAAGACATGTTTATTATTTTTCAGGTGCTAAACATTATGGGAAATAGTACATTGGATTATAGAATGAGAATTCAAAAGTATTTTGACAGTCTAGTTCTCTGAAGCAAATCCCAAAAGCGATAATTCAGCAAAGATAAAAGTAACCAAAACATGAGCAAGAAGGGAGGTACTCATCAACTGACAGAAGAAGATATGAAGATACCCGTAGTCCTTCACTGCTCAGGTCCTTATGGCTTCCAGAAAGTACTAACCACATCAGCACCATGCCCAACAACTTATTGAGATTTATAAACCCATATAGTGAGTGAAATTCTGGGTTGCATTAGTGAACTTGGTTCAGATGGACAGAAGTTACATCCCACAGTTCTAATGCATTTCAGGCATTGTGCCCAGTCATGGTGACTTGCTTTAAGACTATCCGTGATAAACCAAAGGTCTCTAAAAGAGAAAAAGAAATCAGATTAAAGGAAGTCCTGGAAGTCATGCCAAGGGAGGAAGAGTTGAGAAACCTGGGATGGTCACACTAGAACAGAGATAACTCAGGGATGTGAATGTTTTCTAATATCTGAAGATGGTCTTGGGGAAGGATCAGTAGACTGAGGAAAAAGATGGCATTTGTCTTGTTCACTGCTCTACTTCTAGCATATAGCAGAGTGGCTGGCCCAAACGTGCTCAAAGGGTTTTAGGTGAAATCTCTTTTGCTCTAAAGATACAGGATAAAATCAACAGAGAGTTGTTAATAGGAGGCAGATTTAACTCAGTGTGACAAAAAAATTTTCAAAAATTTGAAGTACTGAAAAAGGCAGCTTTTATGGTGAACTTCCAGTCCCTGCAGGATGCAAGCAGAGCGGGGATGGCCTCCATCAGGGATGGGGTAATGCTGGGCAGGAGGTCCTTTACAATGTCAAGATATTGGGATTCTACTACAGGTGCTCAGCTGGATATTGCATTGTGAGTTCAGCAGATTAATCATTGTGAAGGACTGGCATTGAGACATATATGTGGAAGATTCCATTATTTTTGCATCTGTATATGTATTATCTGATTGGGGAATTGTACACATTTGCTGAGCCCATGTTTCCATGTAATGCATATGTTATCTGATTTCTATTAGTAGAAACAACATCACAGTAATTATACTAAATAGCTTTATTGGTCTGTCAGTCTCTGATTGTTTTGCTTTTATCATTATCACTTTTTTCCCATATTTAATAGGATTTCTGTGGGTGGCTTTATGAAATGAAGAAAAGGAAATTTATTTACTTAGGGTATGGATGAAGGGCCTTTTAGGCTTTCATTTGCAATTATTTTTGAAGAACATTTGTTTGATCCCTAAAAGAAATAAACCCTTTGCAGAAGATTCATCCAATGATCACACTCAAAGCCAGATTCCCTTTGAGGGAGTTTCAAAAATCTTTAAGCAATTTAAATAAGCATACAACTAATAGAGAGGGAGTCCTTTCCAAGTATTTCCTTAATTGCAGAAGAATGTAAAGATTCTTTATAAAACTTTCACTAGTATTTATATAGAAATTATAAAGAATGTTCTTTTATTGTTGTGTTGTAAAATATTTTTATTAAACCCCATCATCATGACCTAAACAAAAAGTGAAAAAAATATTTTAAGACCCAACTAAGCATGAGAAGTCAGTTTTTTATCCTCTCTCTTACTGATTTCCTTGAGAATTTTTGTCACCACATGAAATATGATGTTTTCAGCATGAAAACTACCTGAAAGCTTCCAGAGAATTGAAATTGAACTTGAGTTAGGTCATATTGGCAGCTTCCAATGCCTTTGTGGGGCCAATTTTTTCAATATTTATCAAGTGACTATTTTTTTCAATGTATTATGTATATATGAAAATAAGTCACAGGACAGTTGCTCAGAAGGAGTATACTGTTTTAGTAAAGAAAATGAAACATTATGGGAGAAGAAGAGTTTGTGACCTTGACCATGAAACTACATTAAGTGGTATTTTACTTTCTAAGTTAAAGCCTGAAGTAACTTATTGCATTCTGTACAGTGCTCAGATGCCCTAGTTCTGACAGATTTTGTATTATTTGCTTAGATTTTTTTCAAGTAAAAATGGTGATTAGTTATTAATAAATTAAAAGCATACGCGTGTGGGTGGGTGGGCTTCTACTTGTTCTATATCAGGCTCTCAGATTCCAGATTCTACATTTCTTAGGAAAATCTGTTCCATATTCTACTAGTGGTGACTTTCTCCCATAAAGTCTCACCCTGAACATTTCCAAATCTTGATTTATGCATTCACCAGTGGAAGCCAATCCTTGGGGCCACATCTCTTACCACCTTCTTAGCTTTTGATTTTTGGTCTATGGAAGGCAAAGAGCAATGGTTTGTGAACTGATGGGTGGGCTAGTCTCGGCCTGGACTCTGAATGTACTTTCTGGCCTTGTCTGCTCTTTTTATGTTCCTGGGTCTCAGAATACAGGAGCTGGATGTAAGCCTTCTTTCCGTGGAAATACAACTCAGGGAGAGAATTGGATCAGGCAGCACCTAGTCAGTTACTTAGAGATCCTAGAATGGATCTGTCTGTTCCAGGATTTATAGCTTTACTTGTCAGAAACTTTTCTGATTTTCACAAATCTGTAATAAAAGTATGACCATGGTTTATCCTTAACCAATTATCTTGGGGCAATGAGTCTTTCTTTCTTGTTAATGACTTTGATGTTATTTTTTCAAATAATTTTCATTTCATTTATAGTTAATGGGGACAGTACTAGAAAATGAGGAACCCGGTTTTAGAGAATGTAATGCTATTGACTCCAAAGTAACCTTGTACCCAAGTGACATAACAGAAAGAAATGACTTTGGCTAAAAAGAGAGACCAGAGTTTCAGAGCCTTCCAACTTACATTAGTTGTGAAGAGAAGCAGCAAACCAGCTCTAGCCTTTTGAAATCAGAGTGTCCTAAAGTGTTTATCCAAATGGTATTTGTGAGATAAACTATTTTTTCTTCCCAACATTTTTTTTAACAGGAGAGCATTTCTTTTGCAAATGATTATTACTTTAATATACTCTAGTACCATCGACTTACATTTGAGAATAAATGTGGTTGCTCCTATGTGAAATGGTCACAATACAGATGCTCCAATTAAATTAGCAATTTGTGGATTTAACTGGGTTGAAAGACTCAAAGGATCACCATCATTAACTCTGCCCTTTACTCCATATTTATTTTCTTTAGACTTATTAGATTCTACCTGCTTTGACAACTAACAATAACAATGCTTTAATTTCTATTATGGGTTCTCCTACTCTTAAAATCTCTTCACTGTGTTTGGAGTAGAGCTTCTTTCACTCTAGTAACCTTATATTAGTAAATACTAGCTGCCACCTATTGAGACCTCACCTGTACTAGGCCCTATCTAAATATATTAAGTACTTTAGCTCACTTAATTTAATCTTTACAAGGTTTATGAAAAAGGCACAATTACATTCATTTTTTCAGATGAGAAAATCAAGGTCCACAGAGATTAAGAAACTTCCCCAAATTGTCATAGAACTGGTAAATGATGGAAATAGGATTTGAGCCCAACTTTGACTTCACATCTGTCTCCTTAGCCTTATAGATAGTTCATGGGCATTTGTCAAGGTCTAGAGTCAGCTTTTCTCTATCAGGAGTCAGCGGCTTAGACAATGGTAAAATTATATCACGTATAGTAGTGAGAGAGAGAGAAAAAAAGCAGAAGAATGAAAGGAGGAAAAATGAAGCCAAATGAAGGAAAGGAAAGAAGAATGAATGGAGAAAGAAAATGTAAAGTGGAAAGAAAGTAAAGAAAACAGATACAGCATGTGGTAGGCTGATGACTTTCTGTCTAGGCAGTGATCTGCAACATGGAGGTGATCTTGATCCCCGGAGGATATTTGGAAATGCCTGGAGATATTTTTTAGCTGTCAAATCAAGCTGTGGGTGGTGGTGCTACTGGCATCTAGTGGGTGGAGGCCAGGAATGCTGCTAAACATCAAACAATGCACAGGACAGCTTCTGCAACAAAGAACGATATGTCAATAGTGTTGAGGTTGAGAAACAGTGGTGTAAGGTTTGCTTGTCCAACCTACCCTAGCTACCATGAGCCATTAAGAAATGACATTTTGGAGTAACTTTGCAATTTTGTAAGAGATCTTAAGTCATAATCTTCAAACAAATCTAGGGAACACAAGAATATGACAGAAGACTCAATACAGTTAGTCTTTTTTTTCTTGCAAAATCTGAGAGAAAATTCTATAATGTAGTTTTAGAGTGATACACTTTATAGATTTAACATAAATCAATATATTATTTAATATAAATTGCAATTCAACTAAATTCAGTCAACCTTCAGGAAGCACACTGGATTGAACAGTCAGTTCCAACTCTTCAGTGTGAAGACTTTAGAAGCCCAGTGTTAGAACTATGGTGAAAACAAGGAAAGATTATGCCAGGCCCATTACTTTACAGAAGAGGGAGTTGGGGCTCAGAAAGGTGGAGTGACTTGCCTAAGATCATAAGTGGCTAGTTTAGGACAAAAATCTCAGTTCTTCTACTTTCTAACTCTTAGTTTTTTACCCCATCAAACTTGTTTCTGCAATTTGCTACTGACCCTCACCTTCAGAAATGACTTAAGCATCTTTCTCTTTAATTTCTCAGATGTACTGATTAAAAGAACACATGGATATAGAACATATCCAGCACAAACACATCAAAATTTATAGACTCTCTTAAAAGTTTTCTGGTGATTGAGGAAATATCTCCTATCTGTTCAGAGAAAAGAAATGTAATGATATTGAAGTACTATTTGATTGAACAAGATTATAATTTTGCTATGATGGTAGTTTGTGAACTTTTATAACTTTAGTAGTAACACTAAAAATTCACTGTTTCTCATTTCATACAGTTTTCAAATGTGCCTAACTTCTTCATCAGTGTAACTTAACCATGGGAGAATAGAGCTCAATAATTAAAATCAAATGCATGAATGAACTATGCATCAATATATAAACATTTATTAGATGCCTGTTACTTGTATTGAGTACATTAGGTAGTGACAATGATAGCTAACGCTTATTAGGTGCTTCTCTGTGCCAAGCAGAGGTATAAGTGAATGTGTTACATGTACCACACTAGCCAATGTAGGGTCTATAGATAAGAAGAAATCAAAGTTGAATTTCTCTATCCTTTGGGAATGTATATTTAGTTAGGGAAAGAATGTATATGAAGCTGTATATGAAGAATGTATATGAAACCCACTTATATGTAGAAATGTCTGGTCCAGCCTAAGAGGGAAATGGATAGGACAGAAAGCCTAGTACTGGTCAGAGCACTTTAATCAGAGAGTGATTCTAGGAGAAACTGGTTGTATAGCTAAAACCAAAAGGAATCAGAAGAAAGGAAAAACACCAAATATGCACAAAAGGAATGGGTGCCAAGCATTGTGATGGTATAAGGAAGCTCCCTTTCAAATGCCATTGAGAAACCATGTTAATGATATTGTAATACGTGTTTGATCATGTGTGTGTTTTGACAGGGATTGAAACCCAGACCTTGGCATTATCAGCATTGTGTTCTACCAACTGTGCTAACCAGCCAGCCCCTGATTGATTGGTACTTTTCTATAGTTATATTGGAAGGTAAACTTCTAAACCAATGAAATGACTCAAGGTGAATTGAATTCAACTTGACCCACCTGAACACGGGACCTGAAGCATTTGTGTGCAAGCCAGAGGGGAAGCCATCAGATCTCAGAGGGGCTCTGAGCATAGGAGCTGTGGGATGTGCACATCTTCCTGGATGCGGAAATAAATGTTATTTTTTCTTCTGGGGTGGCTCTAAGGAGTCAGTCCACAGTTCCAAAGGGCATGTAGTAGTTTATTTCTTCTTTAGCCAGCCAACAATTTCATTTAGTGGGAGATTTAAAAAACCCAACAAACCATTATTTATTTTCCTGGGTGACCAGAAATGTGTGTAGAATGATGGATTAACTGCCCAGTGATATAGCCAGATATTTTTTGTTCAGAGGTGTAACTCACTCAAATATTCTGTATATTGAGTGAGGTGATAAAAAAAAAATCAGCAATAACACCACCTCTGTTTTAATAATACTTAATTACTTCAAAATAATATTTTAGGCAAATTATAATAAAATCCTAAAGCCTAGATATGAAATTTCATACATGGTTCATTAAAAATACCTTAAAAAATATATCCAGAACAATTTTTGTGGGGAGGAATCTAGTTGAACTAATGCAGGAGAGGCTTGGTAATCATCTTTGTTACGTAGAGAAAACGGGAAGAACGGCAGGGTTAAGGGACTATGTCGAGTCCATGCAGTAAGTGAAAGGCATCACTTGTATCATCAGGGAATAAGCCATGCTGTTTTGAAAGCAAGTCTGGCTTTGTTTTAATATACTGATTTATGTTTGCTTTTACCTCTTTGATTTTTTTTCAAGTGGGTCTCACTTGCCCAAGTCAATGGATCATTACTCATTTAATCTTTAAAAGGATGTTATTAGAAGCTGTTGACATTCCCTGTCCACAGGATTTGAAGTTAAGAATAAATTATATTAAAAATGGTATTTTAAAAGTTCCGTATAAATGATTTTTATAATTAAAATCAGACATCCCAGATTAATCTCTGGTACAAAATGAAACAAATAAAATGAATGAAATGTGGTAAGAAAGAAATAATAAATGCTGATAAAGAAAACGTGTTCTTTTTCATTACCATGTAGCTTGGGTTTCATGAGGAATGAGACTTCACATGACTCTGAAGGTTTGAATTTTGGCATAGTTTGCTATTAGACAATGGGAAAAAAATAGCTTTTATTCTCTATTACAAATAGTTGAAATCCTTTGGACATTCATGGGAAAAGAGACTGAAAATCTATTTTAGCAAATACTTTAAAAATTGTTTTGGTCTTTTGATCAGAGTGAAGAAGCATAAACGAACTTTAGGAATTGGTTCAAAAATAACACAATGAGAAATATTGTCTTTTTCAAATTCTGGAACATCGAATGAGAACTAAATTTCCCCTTCAGCTTTCCAGATTCTGGGTTTACATTTTTATGTTCAAAGAAATTGTGAGAACACAACTGGTTGGATACAAAGGGTGGAGGGAATTATGAAAGCCTAGAAACTCAGATGTGATAATAAGTAAAAAAAGATAATTGACATCATTTTCTTTATAGAATTCACCCTTCTGTTGCAAACTATTTAAATCTTGAAATAAATAAGGTGGTTGAACTCAGTACTTGTGATAGAATTGCACGTGTTTCACCATTCAATTATGACAGATAGACAAGAGAAGTGTGGAAAAGGAGTCTTTTTGTTTGATTGGTTTTAGCATATTACAAAAAATAAACATGAAATTAGATTCAGGTATGCGTTTTTGGCAGAAATAGCACAAGAATTATGTATTCTCATTGCATCGTGTTAGAAAGCAAATGATGTCAATCTGTGCCATTGCCAGTGATATTAATATTGATTGCTTGGTTAAAATGGTGTCTGTCAGGTGTCTCCACTGTAAAGTCACTCTTTTTCCTTTGTGGGGAGGAAACATAGGACAAATGCAATTTCAGAGATACACTACAAAGTAATTGTCAATATCACAAAAGAAAGAAACTGTCTCATATTGAAGGAGATTAAAAAGATATGACAACTGAATGCAAGAAATGATCTGATATTTCCTTTTACTATGAAAGACATTACTGGTATAATTGGAGAAATTTAAATAAGCTTGTAGACTATAAATAGTATTTTATCAACACTAAGTTCCTGATTTTGAAAATTACGTGGTATGTATGAGAATGCATTCAGGAAACACACACTGAAGTATTTTGGGGTAAAGGAGCATTATGTCTGCAACTTATTCTCAAATGGATATATAAAGCAAATAAGGTAGAAAGTTAATATTTGGAGAATCTGAGTGAAGTGTATGTCAACACACACTTTAGCAAATTATAAGGCAGAAGAAAAGGCCCAGCTCTGACAGCTCATTCCTGTTTTGATTTCTTGTATAATCCTGGAAAAAAACAACAACAACCAAAAACACTTAGATCCTGTTCTTCAACTATCACTCTCACCATTTTTCACTTTGTTCTGTTCCCATTTGTAAAAACTTTATATTCAGACTCTGAAATTCAGGTACTTTATAGCTTTAGTGAGCTCAGTTTTACTAGGAATAAATCTTGCTAAAAGGCTTTCTCTCTCAGTCTCTGATGGTCATTGTTGTGGATGGAATGTCCCCCAAAACCCACTGAGACTTAATCCCCACTGTAACAGTGATAAGAGGGTGGGAAATCCAATTACGGTATTTGAAAGGTGGGATCTTTAAGAGGTGATTAGATTGTGAGCTTTGTGCCTTGTGAATGGATTGATCAATTCATGGAGTAATGAGTGTGGTTCTGATGGCTTTATAAGGAGAGAGAGTGAGAAGGATAGCTCTCTTGCTCAGTCCATTCTTGCCATGTGACACCTCGTGTCACCACCAAGAATGAGGTCCTCACCAGATGCACCCCCCGCAACATGGACTTCTCAGCCTACAAAAGTGTAAGAAATAATTTTATCTTCTTTATAAATTACCCAGTTTCAAGTATTCTGTTTGTATTAGTCTGTTTGTGTTGCTATAACAGAAATACCTGAGACTGGGTAATTTATAAAGAACAGAGGTTTATTTGGCTTACGATTCTAGGACATTTGCATCTGGCATGGGCCTCAGTCTGCTTCAGCTCATGGCAGAAAGTGGCAGGCAGCTGATGGGTACAAGCAGATCACATGGTGAGAGAGGAAGCAAGAGAGAGAGAAAGAGAAGATACCAGGGTCTTTTAAACAACAAGCTCTCACAGGAACTAATAGAGTGAGAACTCACTCATTAATTCATTCATGAAGGATCCACCCCCTGGCTCAATTGGTTTCCAACAGTGCCACATTGGGGATCAAATTTCCACATGAGTTCTGGCAGGACAAGACATCCAAACTCTGTCATTGTTATAAGCAACAGAAACAGACTAATACAGTCATATAGTCACGTGATCAGTGAACTGTAAATGCAATGAGATGTGAGACTTCAGGAAGGATGTTTGAAGGGAGGAGACTCAGATGAGAAGTGTAAGGCTTTCTCTCTTCCTCATTCCTGTTGTCTCCAGGTGGTTGAGATGCAGCTATCATAAACCATGTATTGAGCCTTAAAGGTAAAAGTCAGAGCTTAGATGGGGGAGCTGAAGGATAGAAAGAGCCTAGACCACTGATGATTGGAATCACTACACCAAACCTGGACTGCCTACCTCTAGACTTCTTTTATATAAGAGAGAAATAAACTTTTCCTCGTGTAAGCCATTGATAGTTTGGATTTTCTGTTAAGCTAATTCCTAACTGATGGACCACATTACTCTGAGAATCTCAGGCACTTACTATATTAAGGTATGAAACATATTAATTACATTTATCCCAGCCTTTCAAGTTTATCACGCCTTATGGAATGACTATATGGGTAAAGACCAAGCTATTTTTCTTTAGCCTGAGAGAGGAAAGTTGAATCAAACGTTTTACTTCACCTTTTGGATTTTCCCAAATAGGTCCAGTCAGAGGATCCAGAGGTATAGTGATGACTGGTTTCTTCTGACATATGGGTGGTACATATGGTTGTCCCTTTCTTCCAATACGTAGGAGTTCACTAGGTCTGAAAGGGAATGCTTCTAATACTGAAAGAGGCTGACAATGTCAGGACATGCTTATTCTTAATAGAAATTTATAGCAGAAAATCAGCAACCAGTACAGATCTTCCTAAGAAAGCACTGCCAACATCTCTCCCTCAGGCTTGAGACTCCACTGGTTCTCTCTTACATCAAAGCTTCTGTCTGGACCTCAAGGCCTCCAAGATGTATTTCCATGCTCTTTACTTGACTGATTATTTCTTTCATTGCTTATTGGCAATTCTCACCATTGTACACCAGTTACATCATTTCAATTCCCATCTACATACTTTTCTCACTCTGCCTAATTTTAATATTACTTGGGAACCAGTCCAAGTTCCACCTTTTCCTTGAATCATCCCCCAGTTAGGCAAGTGCTCACTGATTTCTCTAATTGTAATTATGGTCAACAGCACACAGTTCAGTAATTAATCATCATTATATGTTTTATAGCACAACCATCTCCTTGGGCAAATTAACAATTCCTTGAGCTTATCCCTCAGTATATCCTACAGATGCTTCTTATATTCTTTTGTGTATATAGTTTTCTGTATCCATGCTATTTTATTAAATTTCAAAACACCCGACTGAGGTGGGTAAATAGTATTTAAAAAAAAAAAACAATAATTTAATAGGGAAGAAAGCTGTGAGGCCAAGAGAAGTATAATTGGTAATAGAGAATAAATTGGAAAATAAAGACTAGACCCCAAATCTTCTGGTTTCCAGTATCTTCCTCTTCCTGTTAGGTAAACATAGTTAGAATGTAGGCTCAATAAGGGCAGGGATATTAGTGTGTTTTATTTGCTGGTATATCCCCAGTGCCTAGAAGAGTATATGGCACCTATTATGTCTTCAATAAATATTTATTTAATAACTGAATGAGGGCTTTTGAGCCTAGGCAATAAATTTCACTCTTTATTAAAAAGGACCATGGATATAAAAGCTGATATTCCCATATCTTCAAAAAGATGTCACAAAAAGTTTAGTTCTATTTGACAGTGGGAAACAAACACAAATGTAAGGGATGTTTACACAGAAAAATATGCATAAATATATATGAAGCACCTTTTCCTTTCATGTTCTTAATTAACAGATAAGATGAGCCTTCAATAAACTGGTTAGTAAAATTATTTTTTTGTGTTTGTGAAACAAACCATATTTATAAAACACTAAAGGAGTTCACTTTTAAGAAAGGGAAACTGATAATTTATCTTGAGAATAAGGAATTCTCTACAGTGTAACTTTGTTGCTGTACAAATTTGTATATTCACATGACAGATTTGCTTAAAGTATGATAAACTGATCATCAGGGAATGAGGACCAGATTCTTTTACCTATCAACTTTCAACAAACATTTTACCTACATTAGTAATTCATCATTATTGATAGATGATGGAAATCCTTGATGGAAATATTTACGGGAGCAGGAATTCAGTGTATTTTTTAAAGCCCTGCCTCCTTTCCCATCTTGAATTCAATGTATTATTTTATTTTATTTTTAAATTGAGATATCACATACATCTGGAATGTACTGATTGGTATCATGGAAACTGACATGAAGCTAACTGGAAATCCCCTCAAATTTTCCACCTTAGAGTTGTAAAAGCCTGTTTTACCAGAGGGTTTATAAATGAACCATGTAATTCTGTGGCTCACAAATAATGTGTAGTAACAACGCCTCATTTGTTATTTACTTATACAGGTTGAAGCAGCGGACACATGAAGAAAGATCTGAAGAATAACATTCTGGTCCTTTGGAGGAACCACATCAAATAGTTTAGGCGAGCAAGGGGTATAAACATTCTGTACAGGAGGAGACATTATGGTATGGTTAATAGAATAATAGGGGCTGAAGACATGCTGGAAGGAAACAAAAGAGATCTCTCCTAATACCATTGGAACTGCAGGGAGGGCACTTGTGTTGCCCAAGAATGCTCTATGAGTCAGGAATGACAACTCAAATACATCCATACTGTGATCTCTGAGTCTTACATTGCTTCTAAATAATGATCCATGAAAATAAATTGATTTTCACCTATTCTATGCATTAGGGACATATGCATAAAATTCATATTTATTATTTATAATAAATAATAAATTCAAACAGCATGGTCCGGGTCTAGATCTAGGTAGATCAAGGGATTGTCTCATAGTTAAGGTGTAAGTGTGAGAGGTAGGAAAACTTCACCCTAATACCCACTGTGGTTATGTACACAATTTCAGTTAGGTAGGGAAAGAAAAAGCCATCTAAGGGCTCCATCTGGTCATGGATAGGTGAGGAGAAAAGAAGAGCAGGGGAAGCTATGGGATATGTGGAGAGAAAGATAATTTTCTTCTTTCCAGTGCTCCAGGGCAACTCTATTTTCTCCCAATTGGTCACATGTTCATGGGCCTCCACCTTCCTTTCAGTTAACCTTTCCATCTCCTGCCCCATCCTGCCTTTAGCCTGGATTCTCCGTCAGTGCTTGAGCTACCTGAAGGAGATGGTTGTGCTTTTCCATGACTCTTTCTCTCCTCTGGTTCATTTTCTTGGCATACTAGGCAGAGAAGAGTCCTTGAAACCCACTTGAGTCCTTAGATGACCTTATTCTGTGTGATTAGCTCACCCCAAAGGAGTCGTTCTTTAGGGTGAAACTGCCTAGAGATTTCCATGGAGATTTTACCAGTGTCAGAAAGGAATTTTGATTTTGAATCTAAATATGCTGCAATAAATTAAGAAAGGTGATTAAATCCAACAATCTGTAGCACACACTTATCCATGCCTATAAGTACTGATCTGAAATTTATAAGCATCTTCTAGTCTACACAGATCTCATTTTTACCAATAAAGGAAAAGGCAAAAGAGAAAAAAGAGAGGCAGACAGACAGACAATGGGCAGGGTAGAAGGAGTGGGAGCAGGAAAGAAAATCAGGGAATCAAAACATTCAATTTTAGGAATGCAGGCTTCAGTTGTGTACTTTGCTGCCCTCTGTATTTGACCTTAGTTCTCTGCTCTAAGGCATTAGTTTTCAAAATTCAAGATGCCTGTATTGGGAGTATGGATTCAATACAAATTCTCAGACTCTACCTCCAGAAGTACTGAATTCAGTTGATTCAGTAAATCAGGAGCAGGGCCTAGGGATTTTCTTTTTAACAAAGACTTTGGAAAATTCAGATTCAGTTGGTCCTGTGAAATTTTGTAGGGGGTGGTGTATGTATGTGTGAAACTTCCTTTTGAATAAATGTGACCATACTGGAAGTTCAGGGTTAATTACTTACACAAAGGAGAAAGAAAAGATGTCTGAGTCAAGGAAGGGTATGGGAAATCTTCTTTATCTGACAGCTGCCATGATGTCTAACAACCTAATTGGGGAGAGGTACTGTAGTAATTTTTCTGTTGTGCTTTTTCAACTGACGTATGTGATTTGATCAGGTTTAGGACCATCTGAGGTCATAAAAAAGGCAGTCTAGACTTTTCCCAAAACTTTCAGGAGGTAGGGCTAATTAGACTGCAAGCTACATCAGGAGAAAACAAAGCGTGATGAAAATGACAAGCCCATCTAAGAATGAGGAGGTCTAAACTCCAGTTTTGGTGCTTCTTTGAACAAATCAAAGTTCTCTGGGCATCATTATTCTTACCTATAAAATGAAGGGCCTGGGAAAGATGGTCTTTTGGTTTTCTTTTAGAGCTGAATTCTGCAGAAAGTCTTTGTGGTAGCCTTATTGAATGATTCATTGCTGTTAGAAACTGGATAAATGACAGGTTCTATAAGCACCGAGTTGTTAAGGGACAAATACTGAAAACAATCTTATTCAGCACTGACTAGGTACCAGGATCTGTACATCAAACTTTGTATGTATTTTCCCCAATCCTCCCCCAAATCCAGCAAGCTAGGTCTCTTTACTGTCATTTTATAAATTAGGAAAATATGATTCAGGGAAGATGTGTGATATAATGTAGGGCTTAAAAGCATGAATTTCAAAAAAAAGCATGAATTTCAAAAGCCTTTAGCCCTGGGTTTAAATCCTGACTTCGCCACTAAACTCTGTGACTAAGTACATGAAAATTACTTAACATTTTCTGTGCCTTAGTTTCCTGATTTGTAAAATGAGGCTTATAATAGTACTTCTATATGGGGCTGTTGCGCATGGTACATATTATAGAAGCGTTTGCTCTAACAGTTATTAAATGTTTTCTTAGATCTGAGATTCAAAACCAAATCTGCTTGAATCTGAAACCTGTGCTACTTCTTAGCCCAGTGGTTGAACGTCGCTGAGCCAGCGTTTGAACCCAAACTCAGCCCTAGTGAGTTCAGACGCATCACTCAGACTGAAAAGTGAATGTCAACAGTAACTGGTGAGGGACGATACAACATACTTCCAAACTAGGACTGATTAAGTTTTTAAGCCATTATATTTCACGTAAACCTTCTGGAAACCTTGAAATAAATCCATGATTCCAAGAAAATTATGAGATTAAACAAAACATTTATATTATAAGAAAATTCACACACACACAATAACACAACACTGTCACTCTCAGTATGCTTGCTAAGTTGGAATAAAAACTTTTACTTTAAAGATGGGTGTATAAGGCACAGAGCCTTAAAATTATTTACTGAATGTTGCATTAAGTGCTTTCATGGACTTTGTAGCCCAGAAGATCTCACAAGTGAATAGAGAAATGTGATAAGGAATTATAATGCAATGATAAGGTCTGCAGTTACCCATCCGTTTATTCTTTATTTATCTGACACCAATTCTCCTGCCCCCCCCCCCCCCCCCC